>NC_080539.1:76118952-76401452 GCF_028640845.1 Ahaetulla prasina | reverse complement strand
GACTCTATGACATATTGAGGAAAATTATGTTTCTTTTACCACATCAGTAACTAATACGTTCAACTTGTTTCTTGCTTCTGCATGGTAGAAAAAGATAGACCCAGATGAGTTAAACAGAAATGCAAAGAAAAATTGAATGGTCCTTATGCAAAGCAGGCAAAGTGACCTCATATGTTTAGAATTGACTGCTGAATATATAATTGTGTAGCAACTTTAACATTCCTGTTTTGCTGCAACAGCTAAGCCTGATTAACTTCAATTGAACCTAGATCAAAGTAAAGTTTCAAATGGGTAGTTTTGAAGTGCAAAGAGCTAAAAATGCTGGAGAACACATTTCAGCTGTAGACCCCAGGGACCAGAGGATAGTGAATGCCTAAAACTAAAATCTGACCTATGCTTAAAGTGGGTCAGCTTTCTGAATGCTTGGAAGAGCTTTTTTTAGTAATCTATGGATACAGTCTTGCGTACCACGTAGTTGCTGATTTATTGGGATGGGGTGAAATTTTGAAATTGGCAGTGAATTCATTGCAGGAAGTATGTTTTGGAGGTAGCTTACAAATACCAAGGAAAAGCTAAGGATCCAGGTGAATTTTAAAAAACTATGTATTTAATGGAATTATGAAAAACTGAGGAAACAGCCTAACTTTCTATCCATTCCTGAATGTGTTTTTTAAAAATAACGCAAAACTATTTTAAAAACAACAAAGCACAAACTATTACAAATCACTACACAAATTAGCTGGATGTGAAAAACTAACTTAACTTTTTCACGACATGTCTTACATTTGAATAACTGGGTCCATGGCAACAACTAAATTTTCTTCTGCACAGTCACACTGACATTGTAACTTATTATTAGCTATACAGTATACCCCAGAGGCTAAACAAAAAAGCATACTTGACTAGCTCCTTTGTGTTAATTATTGTTATAAAAGAAAAACCAAGTAAATGCTAGATCATCCCCTAGAAGGAGGGATTCCAAAATGGCAGAGATCTATTTCATGTTAGAGTCCAGAAGTGATACTAGTGAATTCATTTTGAAATGCTGACTAATTCTGCTGCCATTTTTGTGTCTGGCTTTTCTATTAGTTCCCTAAGAAAGTCCTGTCACAGCACCTGTGGGGAAAACTACTTCTCCATAGGATCTGGATGGGCCTGATCATGCTGGATTTCCATAAAATCTTAAAAATCTGACACTTTCCCCTGATACTTGGTCTAGACCAGGAGTCTCCAACCTTGGCAATTTTAAGCCTGGAGAACTTCAACTCCCAAAATTCCCCAGCCAGCTTTGCTTTGCTGGCTGGGAAATTCTGGGAATTGAAGTCCGCCAGGCTTAAAATTGCCAAGGTTGGAGACCCCTGGTCTAGGATGTTAAGTGAATGTGATACATATGATTTAATAATAATAATAACAGAGTTGAAAGGGACTTTGGAGGTCTTCTAGTCCAACCCCCTGCCCAGGCAGGAAACCCTACACCATTTCATTTGGATAAATGGTTATCCAATATTTTCTTAAAAATTTCCAGTGTTGGAGCATTCACAACTTCTGCAGGCAAGTTGTTCCACTGATTAATTGTTCTAACTGTCAGGAAATTTCTCCTTAGTTCTAAGTTGCTTCTCTCCTTGATTAGTTTCTACCCATTGCTTCTTGTTCTACCCTCAGGTACTTTGGAGAATAGTTTGACTCCCTCTTCTTTGTGGCAACCCCTGAGATATTGGAACACTGCTATCATATCTCCCCTAGTCCTTTTTTTCATTAAACTAGGCATACCGTGTTTCTGCAACCGTTCTTCATATGTTTTAGCCTCCAGTCTCCTAATAATCTTTGTTGCTCTTCTCTGCACTCTTTCTAGAATCTCAACATCTTTTTTACACCGTGGCGACCAAAACTGAATGCAGTATTCCAAGTGTGGCCTTACCAAGGCATTATAAAGTGATATTAACACTTCACGTGATCTTGATTCTATCCCTCTGTTTATGCAGGAGGTTTATACGCTGGAGGGTTTTTGTTTTTTTAATTTAGATTTCACTGCCTTTGTACTGCATTGTTGGCTGTTCTAGTTAATCTATTTGTTTTTGTTGGTACTTTAAATTGTTATTCTGTCTAGTTATATCGTGACTTTAGATAGGTGGCCATATACGTCTTTAAAAAAAAAGAGAGAAAGAGTTATTAATCAAAGAAAAAATTCCTTCAGATTACTGATTCCACACTGGAATGCAGAACTGTAGAATGGCTTGTTCAACTCTCTGTCTGAAGCAAGGCAAAGGGCGTCCTCTCATCTCCAGTAATGAAGTCTGGTTGCTTTTTATTTATGGAACACAGGTTCATCCTAGGGAACAAAACATCCGGGGCTGCCCATCTGTATTTTATCTTTTAGATATGGATTTTTCAGCTGTAGTTTAAATTTCTGCTTGTGCAGGAAGAAACCCGTAAAAACAAAGGCATAGTACAACATCTAAAAGAAACCATTGTTTTTCAGGAGATGCCTTGCAGCTCAATGGTCCAAAAGACCATTCGATATAAATTAATCGATGAAAGTCATACGACAAAATATATTGTGTCTGCCAATTGCTCTTCTGATTACCATGCATTCTACCCCTTATTTTTTAAGCTTCATAAATTAGGGAAATAATAACAATGGCAAATTACTCTTCACTTATTTGAGCCATGGATATTTTCATGTTTAAACTAATTGCTGTCTAATTTACGGATGCTAATGAGTACAAATTATTAATGATTTAATTTAATGTCTTGGTGCAGATGCTGATGTCAGGGAGGACGGGCTTGGAAAACACTAGAGTAATGGTGCAACCTATTAAGGAAACTCCAAATTCTATTCTTCAGTGGGCTTCATTTGGGTTCAATCTCTGGATGGATTGCAGTGAATTATTTCATAACATAAATACAGAGCTCACATTCAGATAAAGTGGTTCTAAGGCAAATCAGAATTGCAGATTTCCTATGTTATTTTAAGGGTTGCTATTCAGCAGGTTCTGAAAGGTTCTGGAAAACCGGTAGCAGAAATTTTGAGTAGTTTGGAGAACCTGCAAAGACCACCTCTGGCCAGCCCCAGAGTGGGGTGGGAATAGAGTTTTGCAGTATCCCTGCCACACCCACCAAGCCACACCCACAGAACCAGTAGTAAAAAAAAATTGAATTCCACCACTTGGTTATTTTTATTGCAAGAAGAAAAATAATACAAGGAGATAAGAAATGCTACCTGTCTCGCACACCAGATTTCCCATGTCTTTTCTCCCCAGGCCACTCTGGTGTGCAAGGACAATTTCAGCTGAATAAATGTAGTACAGATGCAAATGTGTTTCCTGATTGCCAGGAGTTTTGCCAAGTGCAGTATGATCCCATATTATTAGAACTGCATAAAAGGAATGAATGCCTCTGTGTTACAGGGATATTTAGAAACACTGGCTGTATCCTAGCCAAGCAGAACAGTGATGAGGGTAACAACATCCAAACAAATGGATTGAGACTCCTCAATAGAAACCATTTAAAGTAGAAAGCATCAGTTTGTATTTCTTGTTGACTGAAACAGTAGTAGGTATGGGATTATAATATCATTTGATAAAGTAAGGCAATATGCACAGGAAACATTTCACATGTTATGATTATGATTATTTATGCTGGGCTCAGTGACCTGCTTCCAAATATCAGTTATCAAGGAACAACAATAGCAGGAAATTATGACTCCAACTTCTGCTTATGAGCTCCATAGACATATTTTATTTATCTAGCATATTTAAGAACTGCTCATCTCCTTCACAGAAGGACTTGGGTGGTGTACAATAAAATATTGAAAGCAGAAAAAACAGTATGTAAAATTCAAAAGAGGCAAGGAATGTTAGAAATTGATTAAGGGTAGGAAGGAAGGGTTTTCAGGGCACTAACCAGCCCTGTGGTCTGTCCCAAGCAAGGGCAAAGAAGCATGTTTTTATGCCTTTATGGAAGGCCAGGGGAGTGGAGGCCACCTCACTCCACAGGAGGTGGGGACAATGTTCCAAAAGACAGGGGAAAAAATCAGAGATTTTCCTTGACTGTGTCAGTCAGAATTCTTTGGCTGACAGGGTCTCCAATGTACCTTCCCTGTCCCAGCAGGTGGGATGGACTGATGTAATGGGATGGAGATGGTTCCAAAGATAACCTAGTCCTGTAGCAGGGGTGAAATGCTACTGGTTCACTCCGGTTCGGGCAAACCGATAGTGAAAAAACTACTGGTTCGGGCAAAACGGTAGTTTAAAAAGCTACTGGTAGTTAAAAAAAGCTACCAGTTCAGCTGAACCACTATTTCCAATGATCAGCTGTACCGTGCGGTTTAGTTTTGCTAGAAAGCAGGAAATCCTGCTTTGTAGCGAAGCTAAATTGCGCAGCACATCTGTCCCCCCACCCACGCTGTTCCACTTACTTAGTGAAATCTTCTTTTTCCATGCAAAACACGTGTTTGACCCGCAGCGCGCATGTACACACAGCATGCTTTTGGTGTGCTCTGTGCATGCACATGCACAGCGTGCTTTTGGCATGCACCGCATGTGTGCGGACAGTGAACCAGTGGCGATCTGAGGAGGATTTCACCACTGTCCTGTAGCACTTAAATGTTACAACCAATGCCTTGAATTGGACCCAGAAGCGGACTGGCACTCAGTGCAGCTGGTGTATTGTGTTTCTATGCAGATGCTTAGTATCATTATCATATTCTTGTTTGCATTATGTTTTATTTTTTATTTATATGCTCTTTCTCATTACTGTATGTAGATATACTATAAGCCCACACAACTTTTAATTTTCAATTTTGAAAATTGTTAAGTATTAGAGACTTTTTTTGGGAAACAAATGAGCATGAATATCTGAAATATGCTCCAGACTGTATGCATGTAGTTGCTTACAATGTATTGTAGTAGCAGTAACAACGTATTTACAGTCTGGGAAACAAATGAGCATGAACATCTGAAATATGCTGCAGATTATATGCATCTAGTTGCTTACAATGTATTGCAGTAGCAGTAACAACGTATTTACAGTCTTTGAACCTGCTGAATCTCACAATTTGGTGGTATTAGATGGAAAAATCTTTGAGGTGACTTGGGAAGAGCTTCATGGGTCCCTGAAGTCCAGCGATATGCATACAAACATATTAAGTTATTCACTGTCATGTGTCCCCATTTTTCAGACCGTCATCATAGTTTCTTCTTAGAGTATGGTTTACTACCTGAGAAACTTCACCTCTTCCCATAGGACCATTGAAAATGTTTAGCTTCCAAAAAGTTAATTTAAGAAATCTTTTGAAGCAAGAACAATTATCCATTAGCGGCTAGATAAAAATTGATTTAGCCCCAGAGATTTGCCCTTAACAAATGAAGGCATTTTCTGGAGGAGATGCAGTGTTTTACTATCTTATTACAGAAATAAGTAGTCCTCATTTGCTAAGGAGATTCTTAATCTGAGCATTGTTTATAGCTGTCAGGGAATAATATGTATCAGTGCAAAGATGTTTAATGACTGCCTTAATTTCTGTTAGTCAGTTTTCCTGAGGAGTCACTTTCCAAGCTGATGGGATTAATATTCAGGCACATTTAGTGCTGTTCTCTCCCAAAAATCTTCATGTTTTCATTATGAACATTGGTCATTCAAAGGTGACATGTTCAGTTCTCCTTTAAAAGTATCAGCATCTCTAACTCTGTTGTTCTGTGTTTTATGAAGAATTTCAAATTTCCTAATATATTTTTTAAATGGTCTTTTTCCACCCATCTCCTCCTACCCACCTCTAATCATTTTTTTAAAAAAAAACACAATCTGATTTCCTGCACCTCTCATCACCATTTGTGCACCATTCCACTGTGTATTCAGCTTTATTTCTTCATTATTCCTTAAAGTGAGCTGTTCAGATGATTTGCCTGCTGGGACGGTTGCTACCGTTTTTGTTTTTAAAAAAATAACACCGGTGGTGTTTGAGTTTGATCAGATATTGAATTGGTTAAGTTGGCCTATTCAGCAATAATTAAGCAAGAATGGGTGATACTTTACTGTTCATTCCTTCTGCTTAGATTAAGGGTGGCCAAGGATTTTTTTTTTTTTGTGAGATGTAAAAAAATTGTGACTGAAGAATTTTATTTGCTTAGCCTCCAAGGCCACAATGGCTATGATGAGCAGAGCTAGAATTTTCAAACTCCTTCTTTGCTAGATGGATCATGTTAAAATAAAGGAATTAACCCTATTGATGGCATAGCAACGAGATGGCGAACCTATGGGACGGATGCCACAGCTGGGATGTGGAGCCATGTTGGTAGGCACACAAGCATTGCCTTAGCTCAGCTCCAGCACACATGCAATGTGCCAGCCAGCTATTTTTCAGACCTTCTGGGTGGGACTGGAAGTTGGGAATGGGCCATTTCCGGCCTCCAGAGGGCCTCCAGCGGGGTGGGAAATGCCATTTTCACCCTCCCCAGGCTCCTAGAAAGCCTCTGGAGCCTGGGGAGAGTTAAAACCGGGTCTTCCAATCCCACTGGAAGTCAGCAAATAGGCTGTTTCTGGCCTCCAGAGGGCCTCCAGGAGGGTAGGGAAGGCTGTTTTCACCCTCCCCAGGCTCCTAGAAAGCCTCTGGAGCCTGGGGAGAGTTAAAACCGGGTCTTCCAATCCCACTGGAAGTCAGCAAATAGGCTGTTTCTGGCCTCCAGAGGGCCTCCAGGAGGGTAGGGAAGGCTGTTTTCACCTTTCCCAGGCTCCAAGAAAGCCTCTGGAGCCTGGGGAGGGCAGAAAATGGCCCTACTGGGCCCACCAGGGAGGCGCGGGGGAGCTTGCAAGCATGCACAGGGAGGTGGGGTGCATTGAAATATGGGTATGGGCATGCACATACACATCCCCCCATGCTCCCCACGCTTTTGGCATGCAACAGCAAAAGAGTTAGCCATCACTGGCATAGCACATCTATTTTATTCCCTATTCCCATGTAAAAAAAATTACAGATTTGTTATTCTGCATTTTGTTTTCTTTTTTATGACTCTTAAATCCCTTTTTATAGGGGTGGAGTCGTGGTGACTGAATAGAGCTGAGTGTTTACTGGCTGGATGCCCTTCCTGATGCCTACACAGAGTTTGCAGCATATATTTTCTCTTTGTGCCCTGATAAAGATCTGCCACTACCTAGAATTGAACTCTCAACCTTCTGACCACCACACTGTTCATTTGTTATTCTGCAATATCAGATAGGAAAGAGAGAGGGGGGAAAGAGAGAGACAGAGTGGAATTTCATTGGCTGGCCACAATCCCAATTTTGGATCTCTCCATTGACTTCACCAACTTGGAGCTGCAAATTTATTCCCAACTGTACATCTTTGCATGTTTTCCTTGAGATCTGGACTTAAGATTGGCACAATAATTGGGAATGACATTTGGCTATATGTTTAGTAGTCAAAAGCAGAGATAGGAAGAAGAATCCTGCTCAAGTATTAATTATGTGAGAAGGCAGGAGACAGGTCATAAATGTTGAAATGTGACAATGTGAAATTTCACTTGTCTAGACAGGATTCTTTTCATTTTTGTTACCACTCAACCAATGTTTCATCAGTCTTGCTACTGAAATTCTGATAAAAACCAGTAATATCTACATTACTCTGAAAGTTTTCTGAATTGAATACAGTGATAGAAGCAAATATTCAGGCAAATGTGTTTGTTTATATCCCGCCTTTATTATTTTTACAAATAACTCAAGGTGGTGAACATATCCAACGCACCTTCCTCTTCCTATATTACCCACAACAACAATCCAAACACCTGTTTCTTTACTGTCCCAAAGTTGCTTTTTCAGGAGACAACTGGACTTTCTTGTTTTTTCTTTTGAAGACATTTCGCTTCTCATCCAAGAAGGTTCTTCAGATCTGACAGGATAGTGGGGAATGGAAGGATTTATATTCCTTGCAGACAGCTGTTCATTTCCATTCCCCCCCCCTTTTTTTTAAAGCACCTTTGGGACAACCATGACCTAGATGATTGAGAATCTCTACAGACTGTTTCTTTACTGTTTTTCATTATTTCCTTTTTTGGCAGGGGTGAGTATTGGTATAAAAATTAATGGAGTTTGGATTAGGATGAAGCACAAGTAGGAGTTAATATTCAGACAGAGGTCAATCTTAGTGCATCTGAAGAACTAAGGCAGTCTGCCTGAGAGAATTGTAGGGCAGATTGTAAACTACTGAGACATTTCAGTTGTTAGCAATCTACAAACAGCAAATAAATAATGTAAATAAAGAAAGTCATGTTAGATACGTTTTTGAAAAGATTACCAAAATTTGTGAAAGCCCCCCTCATCCAAACAGATCTGCCCTCAGATATTCTCAATTTGATAACCTCATCCAATTATTCTGTTTTAGTAAGTATCTCTAACGAAAAGCTCAACTAGCACTTAAAGTACAGGAAGTCGTCAAAGTCAAATTAATAAATATTTTAAAAATTCTCCATTTTAATTTCTAATACAATAACTATTGATAAATATAGCCTACATAAATTAAAACTCTTTGCGGCCCTGACTCATTTTCAGTAATGTATATTAAAATAGGGGTAATGCAAACGAAATGTTTGAGAATCAGTGAATTAGACCATTCTGATTTCAGTGCACTCTTCAATCCAATGGCAAGGGCCATGTGTGCACAGATAATAGAGTCCAGAATGAAATGAAGTGGACAACCCTAATTCAATTCTACAATTTGCTTTCATGGAATATATTGATCAAAGCTTCAATTTGAAGTCTTCCTTCAAAGCCTTCCTTACACATAATAGAAAGGCTGTTTCAAAGTCCTAGAACAGCATTAAAATAAATCATCTAAGGACTTTATTCCAAGCCTCCACAGAAATGACTGACTCCAACTAAAAAGCACACGTACACACATACACATATGCCTGCTCTTTTGGCAGCAGGCATTTCCAGAATTTAGGGAGATGGAATAAATTGATATGCAAATACAATAAAATATTCCTTTCTGAATGATAAGCTGCTTTTTCAACAAGTTCTTCTTCCTGATACAACTGGTAATGCAGTCAATGCATGGAGCAGGACACCAAACTGGAATGGCATTCTGAAAATGGCATTGTTAAATTGCTAGAAAGCCACACATTCTAGTCATTGGTATGTATGTCTATGTATAAGTTATAAAGATCAGTGGAAACCTTTAAACTAGTATATCTCTCACATATGTACACATATATATATACTTTCACCTATACACACACATACAAACACTACCTTACAGACTGCAGGTAAAAGCAAACCAAAACAAACAACCTCCCCCTCCCCCCTGAGTGATGGCACAAGAGCAATCTCCAAGCAACAGTTATTATCTACTAATGTAAGATCTACAGCGCAAAGTAATGGCATTTTGAACAAAAATGCAAGACTAACCCTAACCATCAGGCTAGCTCTTCAAGTGATAACAGTAGTTTTGCAAGCATTTTTGGTACTTAGAATCTTTACTTGAAAAGTATAGCGATACACATAAACACAAAATATTGATGAGAGATTAACTGCAAGGCTATTCAAATTGTTGACCAATGATAAGATGATTCGATTGAGCGATTTTTTTTATTTTTATTTTTTGCCCAGGAGACAATTGAGACTTTTTCCTACACTCGAAGTTTCATTTAATCAGTAAGTTTATCCTTGACCAGTAAAAGCATGCTTAGTTTGAAGGAGACAAATGTTTGATGACAGGTAGTTTCATAGATAAAAGAATACACATAGGAAGAGACCCTAAAGATAGTATAAATTTTGTAAGAAAGGATTCTGAAGGCCAGTACTTATGTGAAAGAAAAATAAAGATGAGATCTATTTAGGAAATGACATTATGACATTTATCTGAGTTATCTAATGTGTCTAGGACTATTAGCCTATAATATGCTGTCCTCCATCACATACACACACATACACACACCCTGTGTGTGTAGAGAGAGAGAGAGAGAGAGAGAATATGAGCACAATGCAATGTGTTTAAGGGTCTGCATTGCACAAAGAGGAAATAGGAACTGATGTCAAGGAAGAAATGATGAAAATCTTTAAAATATCAGTATAACTAAGAAGAGGCATTGTTCCATAGATACATGCAACATAAGTCTTTTGGAAAAGGAATGGAGATACAAATGCAAAGTCTCTTTGCTAATTACCTGGCCCTATGTCATTTCATTCTCAAAAGAATGAGGAGGATTACCCCAAAAGATTTGCACCATAGAAGAGTGGAAAGCCATAACGCCATTCTATCCATCATCATATCCTGCTGATGTTGCTTTGCAGAGAAAAAGATTCAATTGTAGATCTCTGCCAGTGGTATCCATCTGCTATACAAAGAGTTTCCACAGAAGGTAGTGGTTCCCTCTAAAGCAGGAGTCTCCAACCTTGGCAACTTTAAGCCTGGGGGACTTCTACTCCCAGAATTCCCCAGCCTGCTTTGCTGGCTGGGGAATTCTGGGAGTTGAAATCCCCCAGGCTTTAAGTTGCCAAGTTTGGAGACCCCTGCTCTAAAGCAGGGGTCTCCAATCTTGGCAACTTTAAGACTTGTGGACTTCAACTCCCAGAATTCCTCAGCCAGCAAAGCTGAATTCTGGGACTTGAAGTCCACAAGTCTTAAAGTTGCCAAGATTGGAAAGCCCTGCTCTAAAAGCTCCTTATGTCACCCATATCTTTTTTTTTTTTTAAGATTGGGAGAATACTGTGGACCCAGAGAAGATCTATGGGGAAGGGCAATGGAGGAACAGGAAATAAAATCTCAGGGTAGACACAAAGTCAATTTGCATAATATAGTTTTCCAATAGCATAGGACACCACAGAGATTCTTTGGAGAAGGAATGTAGAAATTAGGAAAACAAAAATTAAGCCAGGAAAAGAAGTAAAGGTTAGAAAGTGACTCCACCTGAACTCCAATATTGAAAGGACTGTCACAAAGAAGAAGAGGTCAATCTTCAAAGCACTTGAAGGTGAGATAGAAACAATCAATGGAAACTATTCAAGGAGAGATCCAACCTAGAAATAAGAATATTTTTTTTCTGGTAGAACAATTAATCAGTGGATTGGCTTGCCTTCAGAAGTTGTGGATGCTCCATCATTAGAAGGTTTTAAGAAGAGATTGGACAACCATTTGTTGAAATGATATAGGATCTTCTACTTGAGCAGGGGGTTAGACTAGAAGATCTTCAAAGACCCTACTAGCTCTATTATTCTGTTATTTTCTTTGGTATAAGAGAGAGGAAGTTAAAATGCTGTCTATCTTTCAATATGCTGTTACTATAACCCTTTATCAAGAAAGTAGAGTTCAGTATTTCTTGCGAAGTCTGTTTCCAATAGGTCTTATTTCAAAGAGCTGATATGAGAAGTGACACGATTGTAGCAGAACTTCTAAAAGCAAATCCAGAACAGTGGTCTTCTGTATTAGCTTTTATGTTCATGTATAGAGATGAATCAGTCCAGATGCCCAGTGAAGATAAATGCTGCATAACCATTCCAATCTTTTAAAAAGGAGACAAGTTCAATACAGCAAATTGCTGCCAACTGTATTAAGCATAATAGGCAAATTATATGCCAGATGTCTCTATATAAAATGGATGGACTGAATAATCTAATAAAAAATTTAAGTATTGAACATGCTGGCTTTAGACCAATTTTTCAGTGTATCAAGGTATCAAAATTTGGCTGGAAAATGTTCACCTCTCATCCAATTTTTACACTGCCTTCTTCGACCTGGAGAGGGCTGTTGAATCATTCTGTGGTAAGCAATTGCAACCACAACTGCTTCCTCTTGAGCATAGACGTTTGCAACTAATTGCAATGCTTGATGAGCATACCTCAATGCAATGCAAGTTAAATGGGATACCAGCAGCACTCTCACACCCTCATTTCCTATACAATTTTTTTTTATTAAACATGGATGTGTCTTCATTCCTCTTGCAGTTAACTTTCATATTTAATGTACTTTGCAAACTCTACCTATGTGTGAATTCCACCCTCTCTTGCCAAATCAATCTAATCATCATAATTTCTCTAGTCTGATGATACCAGCATTCTTTCTTTAACCCAAGTTGGCCTTTGTAGCTGGCTGTGGGAATTGGCTGAAATCTGCCACACTGAGAGGCTAGAAATCAACTATTCTGAATTAAAGATACTGCTGTTCATGAAGAAATTGCCAATATAAGTGGAAAACTAATAATTTTCCAGTTGACAAGGTGCTTAAATATTTAGGCATTTACTCTACTTCCTCTACTTCCTGGCTATATCAAATCTGCTAACATATTTTAGATTACTGACTCCCTTTATTTTGCTTGATTTTTAAAACATATATCCCTACTTCTTACCTGCTGCATGGGTTGATTAGAAAGAGAAATTGTTTGTTTTCTACTCACAGACTTTTCAGTGGAGAGTTCCAAAACCATAGAAAATTTTGCTCATTTGGTAATGCCATTAGGTTTCAGATCTGATTTTGTTACAGGATCCAATCTGGTACAGTCATTGGAACCAGAGGTTTTCTCTTCCGAAAAGTTGTGAAATAATTTTTTTTAACTACAGGTTCTGTGGGTGTGGCTTGGTGGGCGTGGCTTGGTGGGCATGGCAGGGGAAGGATACTGCAAAATTTCCATTCCCACCCCACTCCAGGGGAAGGATACTGAAAAATCCCCATTCCCTCCCCACTCCTGGAGGAAGGATATTACAAAATCTCCATTCCCACCCCACTCTGGGGCCAGCCAGAGGTGGTTTTTTCCAATTCTTTGAACTATTCAAAATTTCCACTGCCGCCTTCTCCAGAACCTGTCAGAACCTGCTGGATTTCACCCCTGCTTCTGAACTTTCAGACTCATGCTGAAGCCCATCTTCAGGGAATTTCTCTCTAGCAGCTACTAAGATTGTTGGATAAGCAGGCACAAAAACAGTTAGGGAATTGATGGAAACCTGGGAAACCAGTCCCTCATCAGTCAACAGGAGTGCTGATTTACCACCAGCTTATCAAGTACTTAGAAGGCAGTACAAGCAAATGATAGCCAATGACTTAATAGTCAGCCATCAACACCCCAATCAACATCTAAAAAGCCACATACAACAGGCACCATATAAATACCACACACAAAATAACACACACACTCTGCTAGAGAGAAGATCCCTGAAGATGGGCTGAAGCACGAGTCCAAAAGCTCTGTAGAAAGTCAGCACCCACCCACCAGAAGAATGAAATATTTTGGGAAATATTAAAAAGGCAGAATATTATATTTCCCTAAAGGAGAAATGATCTTGGAGACAGAAAGCAGCCCCCAGGTCTTTCTTAATAGCTCCAGAAGATATTTTGTGCCCATTAAGAAAGATTGGGTCAGCCTATTCAGAAACCATCCCGTTTCCCTTCCCCAAGCAGAAGCTAAGACCAGCTCTTAGAAATGCAGATTTGATAATCCATTCAGAAAGACTAGGTCAGTGATGGCTAACCTTTTCCAGACTGAGTGCTCAAAGCGCATGTGCGCACAAACCCCCCAAATGCAATGCATTCACAGCCCTCCTGCATGCACCCTACCCCCTCCACATGCACGCACGCATCCCCCACATGCGTTCCACCCCCACGCATGTGCGGCAGAGACCTGAAGACCAGCTGGCCATGCGTACATGCATGCACAGCGGAGCTGAACTGGGGCAATAGCTCATGTGCCATCAGAGAGGGGGCTGCATAGGTTCGCCATCATGGGACTAGGTTAAGACAGAGTTCCAGATAAGCAATAAACAAAAGCTTGACAAAATTACTTCAGACAAACACCTAGGATTTGCATTTTCTCTTTTCCTTATAGAACCAGCTATGTCCCCTACATATCCCCTACATGACCCCACAGGAATCTGATGACAGTCAATAGAATATTAAAGGACATGCTCTTGCACAGGAACAGGAAGCTCAAATGCAAAGCCCAAAGGTGGTATAACCAGTGGTGGGATTCAAGTAATTTAACAACCGGTTCTCTGCTCTAATGATTTCTTCCAAAAACCAGTTTGCGAAACTGCTCAGAAAGTTAACAATCGGTTCTCCCAAAGTGGTGCAAACTGGCTGAATCCCATCTCTGGGTATAACACACACACCCAACTGCATTTTGTTGGGTGGTTCTGTTCATCAATAAATGGACCCTCTTTCCAATCAGCCTCCAGCCTCCATTTTGTCTCCAATGCCTTTGTCCCAGCTTGGAACTGGACCTGGATATTTCTTCCAACAGCTTGGAAGACGAAACCTCTGGTCCCGGTGACTGCTCCAGATTGGATCCTGCAACATTATCCTGAGACATATACTGTATATTCACCTTCATTCCTGATTTTGTTACGCCGTACTAAAGGAAATGGGGTTTTCTTCTTTTTGGAAGTGAATGTTAAGGAGGATCTAGAGCCGAGGGAGACCACTGTTCCTCAGATTGCCGGCTGTGAATCCCTCTATGTGCGGTGGGGCTATAGGAATCAGTTGGGCTTGGTGATCGCGTACCTGGCTCCTTGCTACGTGACCACAGCCCTGCCTGAGCTGTTGGAGGTACTCGCTACTGTGGCGGTTGAAACCCCCAGACTTATAGTCATGGGGGATTTTAACCTGCCATCAGTTGGCTTGTCATCGACGGCAGCTCGGGAGTTCCAGGCTTCCATGACGGCCTTGGACCTGATTCGAGTAAATGATGGCCCTACGCACACGGGGGGAGGCACGCTGGATCTGATTTATATCTCTGGGCAGTGGCTTAATGATCTGGTATTAGATGATTTAGTAACAGAACCTATGTCATGGTCGGATCATTTTCTCCTTCGTCTAGACTTCCGAACCGCCATTCACCACCGCAGGGAGACGGAACCTACACGGTGGTTCCGTCCCAGGCGCCTGATGGACCCCGAGAGGTTCCTGACGGAGCTTGGGCCTTTCCCTGAGGAACTGGCCCACGGCACGACTGAGGAACTGGTCGCGGCCTGGGAACAGGCCGCGGCCGGGGCCTTGGATCGTGTCGTGCCTTTGCGGCCTCTGACCCGGCGGAGATCTCGTCCGGCCCCTTGGTACTCCGAGGGGCTGAGGGAGATGAAACGCCGGAGAAGGCGCCTGGAGGGCACCTGGAGGGCCAGTCGCCCGGTTGATCGGACACTAGTTAGGTCCTATTCTAGGACCTACCTAGTGGCAATGAGGGAAGCGAGGCGTTTCTACGCCTCCACCCTCATTGCGTCGGCAGATAACCGCCCGGCCGCCCTGTTTCGGGTGACCCGCTCTCTCCTACATCAGGAGGTGCGGGATGACCCGTTGCAGGGACGAGCCGAGGAGTTTAGCGGTTATCTATACGATAAAATCGCTCAGCTGAGGGACGGTCTGGACCGAAATTGGGATGATCCAAGCGAGGGAGAGGAGGCACGTCTTGTTGAGTCCATTTGGGATGAGTTTGACCCTGTGGCTCCCGAGGACGTCGACAGGTTGTTGGGGAGGCTGCACGGCACGACATGTTTACTGGACCCGTGCCCTTCCTGGCTGGTACTGGCCACTCAGGCGGTGACACGAGGCTGGCTCCAGAGGATTATCAACGCTTCTTTATTGGAAGGGGTTTTCCCTGCCGCCTTGAAAGAGGCGGTGGTGAGACCCCTCCTTAAGAAGCCCTCCCTGGACCCAGCTATTTTGGGTAATTATCGTCCAGTCTCCAACCTTCGCTTTGTTGCGAAGGTTGTAGAGAGTGCCGTGGCGCGACAGCTACCCCAATACCTGGATGAAGATGTCTATCTAGACCCGTTCCAGTCCGGCTTCCGATGCGGATACAGCACGGAGACAGCTTTGGTCGCATTGGTGGATGATCTCTGGAGGGCCAGGGACAGGGGTTATTCCTCTGCCCTGGTCCTATTAGACCTCTCGGCGGCGTTCGATACCATCGACCATGGTATCTTGCTGCGCCGGCTGGGGGGATTGGGAGTGGGAGGCACCGTATATCGGTGGTTCTCCTCCTATCTCTCCGACCGGACGCAGACGGTGTTGACGGGGGGGCAGAGGTCGACCGCGAGGGGCCTCACTTGTGGGGTCCCGCAGGGGTCGATTCTCTCGCCCCTGCTGTTCAACATCTACATGAAGCCGTTGGGTGAGATCATCAGTGGTTTCGGGGTGAGATACCAGCAGTACGCTGATGATACTCAGCTGTACTTCTCCACCCCGGGCCACCCCAATGAAGTTGTTGAAGTGCTGTCCCGGTGTTTGGAAGCCGTACGGGTCTGGATGGGGAGAAACAGGCCCAAGCTTAACCCCCCCAAGACGGAGTGGCTGTGGATGCCGGCATCCCGATTCAGTCAGCTGCAGCCGCAGCTGGCTGTCGGAGGCGAGTTATTGGCCCCAAAGGATAGGGTGCGCAACTTAGGCGTCCTCCTGGATGATCGGCTGTCGTTTGAAGATCATTTGACGGCCGTCTCCAGGAGGGCCTTCTACCAGGTTCGCCTGGTCCGGCAGTTGCGCCCCTTCCTTGATCGGGATGCCTTATGCACAGTCACTCATGCCCTCGTTACCTCTCGCTTGGATTACTGTAATGCTCTCTACATGGGGCTCCCTTGAAGTGCACTCGGAGGCTTCAGTTAGTCAGAATGCAGCTGCGCGGGTGATAGAGGAGCTACGCAGCTCCCATGTAACACCGCTCCTGCAGACTGCACTGGCTGCCTGTGGCCTTCGAGTGCACTTTAAGGTGTTGGTTACGACCTTTAAAGCGCTCCATGGCTTAGGACCTGGGTACTTACGGGACCGCCTGCTGTTACCACATGCCTCCCACCGACCCGTGCGCTCCCATAGAGGGACTTCTCAGGGTGCCGTCCGCCAAACAATGTCGGCTGGCGGCCCCAGGAAGGGCCTTCTCTGTGGGGCTCCCGCTCTCTGGAACGAGCTTCCCCCGGGTTTACGTCAAATACCTGACCTTCGGACATTCCGTCGCGAACTGAAGACCCATCTTTTTATTCGCGCGGGGCTGGCTTAATTGGATTTTATAGGGAATTTTATCAATTTTAAATGGGATTTTAATTGGCGATGATTTTTAATATCAGGCTAATTTTGAATAAGTTTTTTAAGGGTATTTATATTGTGTATATTTGTATTGTTGGTTTTATTTTGCCTGTACACCGCCCTGAGTCCTTCGGGAGAAGGGCGGTATAAAAATCAAATTAAATAAATAAATAAATAAATAAATAAATGTTCAAACCCCATGAAAAGAATTAGGGCTAGTGAAAATCCTTTTACCTTGTCAGTGACTGAGGATCCTTTTCTCCTTTGCTTTTTCATATCACAGTGCATGCATTTGTGCATGTTCAGTTGACCATTGGGTGGTCACAAAATTTTTTTAGAAGAATGATACACTGCATGTGTTTGTAACATGGGGACAGGGAAGGAAGAATATTTTTTAAAGTGCATAGAAAGAAGAAAGAGAAGCATCACCAACCAAAAGAGTTATTCCTTCAACACTGTCAAACTATTTACTAAATCTGCACTACTATTAATCTTCTCATCGTTCCCATCACCAATCTCCTTCCGCTTATGACTGTATGACTGTAACTTTCTTGCTGGCAATCCTTATGATTTATATTGCTATATTGACCATCAATTGTGTTGTAAATGTTGTACCTTGATGAAAGTATCTTTTCTTTTATGTACACTGAGAGCATATGCACCAAGACAAATTCCTTGTGTGTCCAATCACACTTGGCCAATAAAAAATTCTATTCTATTCTATTTTGTTTACCCCCCACTTTCTTTTATAAACAAGGCAAATTTAAAGCACCCAGCATTGTGGCTGAATATGGAGACAAACACAAGATTTATATCCCTGCTTTGCATTACTTACAAATGTAGAACAGTGTTTCTTTTCTAAAGATGACAATTCAAAACATCAAGTAAATTTCAATATGTACCATTTCCTGCAACCTAATGGACAGAATGAATAGATGACATGTGATTAAATTATACCCAGAGTAATAAAGAGCAAATATCTAGAATCAACTGTTTCTTCATTTCCTCTTTCATAATATATATTGCATAATGCATGCCTATGAAATGTGACTTCATTGGGTTAAAAATGCTTAGTGATTTTCCCATTGCAGCACAACTCTACCAAGTTAGAAAAAATTGCCTTTAAAAGAGGCAATATGGAAACATGAGAAACAAAATAAAACAGAAAGAGGTTTCTTGAAAAGGTAGGTTATGAAAGAAATGGGCAGATTCCATTCAGAATTGGCAACTGGTATCTTTCTGTATTTGTTGTTAATCAACCTGAGCTCTTGAAGGTTATGAATCAAGTACATAACAGAATAACATAACAGAATAACAGAGTTGGAAAGGACCTTGGAGGTCTTCTAGGACCTTTCACTGCTCAAGCAGGAAACCCTATAATATTTTAGACAAATGGTTGCCCCATCTCTTCTTTAAAACCTCCAGTGTTGGAGCATCACAATTTCTGGAGGCAAGTTGTTCCGCTGATTAATTGTTCTGTCAGCAATTTTATCCTTAGTTCTATATTGGTTCTCTCCTCTCCTTGATTAGTTTCTATCCATTGCTTCTTGTCCTGCCTTCGGGGCAGTGGTGGGATTCAAATAATTTAACAACCGGTTCTCTGCCCTAATGATTTCTTCCAACAACCAGTTTACCAAACTGCTCAGAAAGTTAACAACCGGTTCTCCCGAAGTGGTGTGAACTGGCTGAATCCCACCACTGCTTCAGGGGCTTGGAGAATAGGTTGATCCCCTCTTCTTTGTAGCAGCCCTTTAGATATTGAAGTACTACTATCATATCACCCCTAGTCTTTCTTTTCATTAAACTAAATATACCCAATTTCTGCAACCGTTTTTGTATATTCTTAGATATTCGTATCATTTAAGGTCCGTAATGTTGCTACTTATTTGTGTTTTAATTCTTAATATGATTGAAGGGGAAATTTAGGGAATAATGTTACATTACATCCATTGACTTTTAATTAAACTTCCAGTTAAATGTGAATTAAATTTCCACAGAAAATGAATTCCATTAAACTATATTTTTGTTTTGACTTTGTCCATTTGGTTATCTACTCTTGAAATGCAGTTCTCAGCAATCTATTCATGGAATGAGTGAAACAAAAGATTGAATGCTCATGCTATAAATGAAATAATGGAAAGAAAAAGGAAGATGGGAAAAAACAGACATTCTGAATATTCTGTGTTCTGGAAATTCCTGATGAGTTAGCAGGTCACAGAACATAGCAGTAAAATGTCTAATTCTGGAGAATTACTTTATATCAAACCAGACCTAAAACCAAATACAATAAAGTTACAATATAACTTATATGTAAATATAACTAAGCTTAATCTTACCTTGACAGGGATATTAAAAAGGGGATATGTCTCATCCTGTTTTGAATTCTATAAAATTAAAGATATATGAAGGTGATGACCTGTGTATATAAATATGGTAATAAAATATTCACCCTGTATTACAATATTCTTGGAAAATTTGTACTGAACATTGAACTGATTCTGTGTTGGCTTTTGTCAGAGTGTGCACAGTGTGACTATGTGAAACAACCCAGGAGCAAATACAGTAAACAGAGATTTGTATTTAAATAGTGGTTTTATCTACAAAGAATATATACAAACATGTACTTTAGTCAGACCTCAAACAAACAGCAATCAGCAATTTCAGCACGGAAGCACACACAAAAAGATACACCCCAACAGGGCCTCTTCTTATTACAAGCTCTTAAAGTGATATCAGTCCAAACACCTTGCTGACTCATTCCCAGTAATTACATCATCGTAGCAGCTGATCATTATCCTTACAGCCTTGATGTTGAAATAGGGTAAGATATTTTTTATTCCTTCATGCTTTAAGTATTTTGTTATTTTTCTAAAAATAAATCTTCCTTCCTTCCTTCCTTCCTTCCTTCCTTCCTTCCTTCCTTCCTTCCTTCCTTCCTTTTCTACTTTTCAACGATAAATATGGTTGACTTCAGCATTATTCTGTATAATCTTTTCCCATAGGCAGCATAGAGATGGATTAAAGGTACTGTTGCTTGCAGTTTATGATGCTGAACAAAATATTTTAGTAACACTTAAGCCACTTTACTGAACTATTCACAAACCATATCATAAGCTTTCCTAAAGGTTCTTTCTTTGGAAATAACATTTGTATTGAAAATTGAACTGATATGAAAGATGCTGATAATGACATTTTAAAGCATCCAGCCTGTAAGGCAGACATAGTATGTTTAGAAGAGATTGCCTATAGGAATTTTAAAAAATGCTTACTGGTATATTATTTGAGATATGCTAGAGTAAGTACTGCCTCAGGAAGGGACGGACATAAAGAAAGAGCCAGGCAGTTTTTGGAAACACTGATACTGAACATCAGCAAAAGAGGATAAAATTAGTAAGCAGGTAGAAATACACAAACTCTTAACATTTAAATTGTATTTTGTACTTTGTGATGTGTATACAGTAGATGTTTCTTTAGTTTGTTTGCTCCATGGTTTGAAGCATATTAATCAATGACATTTTGGACTGATATGCAAGGCAGAATATCAGCCTGAATTACTAAATGAGGTAGTTGTCCAAATGTTATGATGCAGTTTTTAACTTAAAAATCAAAGGACCAACATTCTTATACAAGTGCACATTTTAGATACCAATAAAGGAGAATATTTGTGGCTCAGGGTTGGAATGAGGGGTCCTTGGTATTCTCTGAGCTTAGTTGTGTTCTTGCAGACATTTAATTACCCAAACTAGGTAGCATCATCAGTGCTAACAGTGATGTTACCTAATTTGGGTAACAAAATGTCTGCAAGAAACCAGTTAAGCATAGAGAGCACTATGGACTCTGCGCACTTTAGGACAAAATTTACAAGAGTTTCTTGGGAAAAACATTTAATGTTGGAGTTGTATGGCTAAATGAGAGTATCTCAAGAATCATAGTTTTCTTTGACATCTAGCCTCCATGGATGGAGAACAGTGGAGAGAGAGAAGAGAAGGATTTCAGAAAAGGAGATACTAATAGGCTCGCCCTTTCTTGATGCTTCGGTAGTAGGCAGAGGGAATGGTTGTTACAGTGGTTGTGTATACAGAGGTTGAGGGATAGGAAGAAAAGCTGCTACAAAGACAATAGTCAAATAAAAGGAATCTGAGTCTGGGGAATAATTCTAACCTGACAAAATGTCTCAGACAAGATCCACCCCGCTAGTTCCCAGGAAGGTAGAGGAAGGGAGACAGTGTCTATACCTGTGATGGCGAACCTATGGCACGGGTGCCAGAGGTGGCACGCAGCACCCTCTCTATGGGCACATGAGCCATTGTCCCAGTTCATCTCTATCGCACATGCGCATGCACCTCCCACCAGCCACCTGGTCTTTAGATCTTTGCCGTGCATGAGTGGGGGCAGGGCATGTGCGGGTGCCCGTGTCCATGTGCGGGGGGCGGGGGGCATACGGGGGGCTGCATGCGCAGGGGCAGAGTGCATGCAGGGGGGCTGTGCATGCATTGCATTTTGTTGTAACCCAGGTTCCTGGACCTGGACTCCTGGACTCGGATGATTCAGAAAGTGAGGGAGAAGACCTGGCAAGCCCTGCTTCTCTTGGGCCCTCTCCCTCCCTGGCACCCACTCAAAGGGAGGAGGAGGGGCCGGCAAGGCCTGATTCTCTCGAGCCTTCTTCTGATTTGGCAATGCCCCAAGAACAGTTTTGGAGTGATGCAAGACTGCGCAGACGTGACCGGCGCGCGCAGCAGAAGCAGTGTTGGGATAAAGCCAAGGAATGATGGTCATGCAGTGACATCTGCAGAGACTATAAATAGGAGGCGGGACTTCCTGGTTTTTTGTATTGGACAAAGCAATGAATTTGCTCGGGCAAACTGTATCAATGGAGGGAAGAATATATTCGTGAGTAATTCTGGCCTTATCTATAATTTCCTCGTTATCTCCAGAAACTTGGCAGGCCATGGGTAGACGTGGTCAGGACATTTATCTATGTAAATAAAGTAGAAGAAGTACATTTATCTATGTAAATAAAGTTGACTGACTCTTTGTTGGGAGTATTGGGGGAGGGAAACAGAACACATTTGGGTGGTTCTGGCTCAAATGTGCGCATTTACACATGCACACGCTTTGGGCACTCGGTCCAGAAAAGGTTAGCCATCACTGGTCTATACCAAGACTTACAAGATTGATGTTAGTCCTTCAAGATAGACCAGAATAGGAAACCAAAGTCATGCACACCAATATCACTTTTATTACAAAGATACAGTAACAGAATCTTGCAAGTCTGAAGGTTTCTTTGATATGACTGGTGTCTTGGTAGTGGTTCTTTCTCCATCCCTGCAAGGCTAATCAAGGCCCACTATAACTTCAGAGATATGTTTAACCTCTTCCTCTCTCAGGCTGAAACTCTCATCTAGAGAGAAACAATGGAAGAGAGGTTCAGACTCATAATGGGAGGCTCCACTGCATGCCATAGTCAGTAGTCTCAAAAAAAGGGGAGGAGGCAACAACCCCTCCTCCATCTCTCTTCTACTTTTCTGGGCTGAGTTTGGCACAATGTTGAATAAACTGAGGTTTCTACTAAAGAGATTGATCCATACAGGATAATTATTTCACTTAACCAGAAAACAGTTACTCAGAACTGTTTCATGAAGCAACCCTGTTCCTTTCCTTTCCTTTCCTTTCCTTTCCTTTCCTTTCCTTTCCTTTCCTTTCCTTTCCTTTCCTTTCCTTTCCTTTCCTCTCCTCTCCTCTCCTCTCCTCTCCTCTCCTCTCCTCTCCTCTTCTCGCCACTCCACTCCACTCCATTCCACTCCACTCCTCACTTCCCCTGTTGTGGCTCCGGCCCCCAGGTCGGGCCTCCTGGAGCCGGAAGACTCGGAGAGTGAGGAGGAGGAGCTGGCAAGGCCTCCTTCCCCCCCTGGGTCTTCCTCCTTCCTGGCACCGTCTCAGATTCCAGCTGCAGGCCAGGAGGAGGAGGAGGAGCTAACAAGGCCTCTTTCCCCCGACCCCTCCTCCTCCCTGGCAATGCCCCAAGAACCAACTGCTGAGGATCAATCTTGGCTAGATGCGAAACAGCGACGCCAAGAGAAGCATGCACAGCAGAGGAAGGGGTGGGGCAGGCCTAGGGAGTGCTGAGTCATGGAGCCACATCCCACAGAGGATAAAAGCAGGAAGAGTGCTCTGTAGGTCCTTGTGTCAGACAAAGTTACGGACTACTGGCTCTTTGACTGAAGGCTGGGATTACTTGCAAGTGCTTTAAGATCATCCTGCAGACTCCTGGTTGCCCTGGCAATGATCTGTCAGCACGCTGCTAAGAGATAAGGACTTGGCTGGCACGTGAAGGAACATTGCCAGAACTTTTGTTGCCAGAAGGAACCCAGCCAAGTGTAAATAAATTGCAGGCAGAACGCCTCGGCTGGTGTATTGCTTTGGGAAGGAATAGAGGGGACAGAACATCTTCCCTTCCCTTCCCTTCCCTTCCCTTCCCTTCCCTTCCCTTCCCTTCCCAGAATTTAGTTTAAAAAGATTTTTTTGAAAGCTTCAAATGTCTAGGCTAAACATGAAAAGAACAAACTGTCACCTGCTGGTAATAGTGACACTACTTAAGCAATGGACATCCCAGAGACAGCTCAAGCCTGGGGCAGAGGTCATGCTGGGTAAACTGGGGAATATTTTGCCCTTATTTTTTGGGCAATATTTTATTTATTTTATTTATTAAATTTTTATACCGCCCTTCTCCCGAAGGACTCAGGGCGGTTTACAGCCATAATAAAAAACAACAGCAAAATACACATAAAAACATGATTAAAAAACTTATTATACAAATGGCCGAATTAAAACAATTAAAAATAAAACCCCAATTTATAAAATATTAAAACATTAAAACTAATTAAAATCCTATTAAATCCTATGCCAGTCCTGCACGAACAAACAAATAGGTCTTCAACTCTTGGCGGAAAGTCCGAAGGTCCGGCAATTGTCGAAGTCCAGGGGGAAGTTCGTTCCAAAGGGTGGGAGCCCCTACAGAGAAGGCCCTCCCCCTGGGGGCCGCCAGCCGACATTGCTTGGCGGACGGCACCCTAAGGAGTCCCTCTCTATGCGAGCGTACAGGTCGGTGGGAGGTATTCGGTAACAGCAGGCGGTCCCGTAAGTACCCTGGCCCTAAGCCATGGAGCGCTTTAAAGGTGGTCACCAACACCTTGAAGTGCACCTGAAAGACCACAGGTAGCCAGTGCAGACTGCGCAGGAGAGGTGTTACATGGGAGCAACATGTGGCTCCCTCTATCACCCGCGCAGCTGCGTTCTGAACCAACTGGAGCCTCTGGGTACTCTTCAAGGGGAGCCCCATGTAGAGAGCATTACAGTAGTCCAAACGAGAGGTAACCAGAGCATGAGTGACCGTGCATAAGGCATCCCGGTCGAGGAAGGGGCGCAACTGGCGAACCAGGCAAACCTGGTAGAAAGCCCTCCTGGCGACGGTCGTCAAATGATCTTCGAAAGACAACCGTCCATCCAGGAGGATGCCCAAGTTGGACACCCTTTCCACTGGGGCCAATGATTCGCCCCCAACAGTCAGCCGCGGTTGCAGCTGACTGTACCGGGGTGCCGGCATCCACAGCCACTCCGTCTTGGAGGGATTGAGTTTGAGCCTGTTTCTCCCCATCCAGATCCGTACAGCTTCCAGACACCGGGACAGCACTTCGATGGCTTCATTTTAGGTGTACTTTTGCAACAGACTTCCTTATTTTGTTTGTTTGACTCTCTACCCAATAATTTAGAGGTCAGCTAAGAGAGCCATGCAAGCTTGTACAAAAAGCTAGAGGGAAAGTCAAATTGTTTCCATATAAAATGCAGTAAAATGATTATTTTAAATTTTATTATTACAGTCTACAGTTATCCATTAGTCTAGCCAGCCTTAATTGCTGTTACCAATGCATCCAGTATAAAAAATACTAAGCCAGTTAGTACAAAATACCATATTTAAATAACAAGCTCTGTGCTCTTAAAAAACAGATTTTCTTGCTTTTAACTGTTGAAAATTCAGTCACTATTTCTTTTAGATCCAGTTTTTCAACTACTTCATGCTTGACTGACACTGTGACAAATCCAACAGGATTCTCCCTGCACCATTGTTGAACTGAGATAAATTTTATCACTTTAACTTCAAGAAGCTATGTTCTCTACTACCTGACAAACTTTTAAAAAAAAAGGTTACGATTATACTCTATGATTTATGGTATTTATTTTTGCAATAAGTAAAGTATTTTAAGTTAATAATTCCTCAGACATATTTTTTTCAAGCCTTTCTTTTTTATGTATTAATCGTTTAAATAAAAGAACAAGGAAATGAACAAGGAATTAGAAGGGAAGGAAGAAAAAAATGAATGCAGAAATGTAATAACAGTAAGTGCACAAAGGAATTACCTACATAGTACAGCTATGTAGTACTATGTAGGTCATAGTATGAGGAAAAAGTAACCAGAAATGTTGAAAAATAAAATTCAAAGCTCATATCCTATATATGCAAATGAAGATCATCATCACTATTTTTCTTGACCTATATATGTCATTTGATTTCTTTACAGTTGTTTCTCAAAACTTGGCCACCAACTTAACTTGTATCCTAAGCTATAAGTATTATTGGAAAAGACTTTAGCTAATGTCTATGGAAATTCTCAGTTATCCAGATCATGGTTGTCCCAAAGGTGTTTTTTCAAGAGACAACTCAACTTTCTTGTTTTTCTTTGAAGATGTTTCGCTTCTCATCCGAGAATCTTCTTCAGCTCTGACTGGATGGTGGGGAATGGAAAGATTTATATTCCTTTCCTGTAGACAGCTGGTCATTAGCAACATGGTATATGCAGTACAATGCAGTGATATCTATTGGGACCCCAAAAACACAACTCCTCTGTTGTGATGCCTGCCCTCTGGAATAAGATTCTCCCTAAAATGTCACCACGATGGCATTCTGGACTGCCTTGAAGATCTGGGGTAGGATGCCTGAGCTCTTTATTGAGTCTCTGCCTTAGCTTTATTGGGCTGGATTTGCTATCATTTTTCATGGTTTCATTCTGATTTTATATTTTGTGTTTATACTGTGAGCCACCCAGAGTTGATTTGGAGTCAGGGGATGCCTAGGTTGAATAAATTTAAATTTAAATTTAAAAAGTATCTCCAAAAAAAAAAAAAGGAAGGGTAACAACTGTAGTTTACACATTTGAAATAACTGACAATAAATGTGAATCAGAATCCAGCATATTGTGGCAAGTAATATAAGATGAGAGGGAAAAAGAACCAGTCATTTCAGGTCTTCCATATTTTTGTTTGTCCATCTTTAACCAGCTTTCTTACTAATATACATCCTAACATCTTCCCATCACTTTTTATTTTAACAGGAAGAGGGCATGACTAACCTACTCTTTCTAGCCTGCAAAATTTGCACCAAGGCAATTTTCTGATATTTTTTTATCATTTTAAAATGATAAAAACATGTTAACAAGCATTTTAAAAATTGTTAGAATTTGTACATTCTTGATATGAGGATGGGGTGAGAGTTGGAAAAGGCCATAGAGATCACAGACTTTGTGCAATTCTAACAGAGACTGAACATGTAAAATGGGTTGAGAGGAGAGAGAGGATAGCTACAGGCTTCTTGTAGAAAATTACTCAGATGTTGCTGATGGTTCATAAACCTGACCTTGCTATGTAATGTTCCTGTTATGTATTCATGTTTGTACCTTTAAATATTTGAGCGGGAAATCAGCACGTTGCTGATTGGTCGAAGCCTCCACCAGAACTGTATAAAAGGAGAGGTTTTCCCCCAGCCTGTTGCTGGGTTCACCCTATATTAAAGAGCTGTTGTCACTACCCTGGTCTCCAGCCTCGTTACTTCCCGAACTTAACATTGGCGACGAAGGTGGGATCTCGAGGCTAAGGAGAACCAGAACCGAGCTGAAGCACGATAGACCGAACCCAGCAAACCCAGGGCAGAAAAGCGGAGATGGCCAGTTACACTCCGCCCGCACCGTTTGACCCGGCTAAGAGAAATGGGGAACGATATGACCCGTTTGAAAGCTTTCTAGAAGCCAACGAACTGCAGGAGTTCCAGATAACCGAAAAGGGCTTATTTCTTAAGCCACTGTGGTCCGGAGGTCATCGACATCGCGGAAGCCCTGGCAGAGCCAACGCCGTTGCAGTCGGTGTCGTGGCCAACTCTACAGACTTTACTAAAAACCACTGCACCAACGCCGTCCAAATCGTGCGGCGGTTTGAATTGAGAGCGAAGGCAGATGGAGGCGAATCCATCGGTGACTACATGGCCGCCTAAGAAGAGCGCCCAAGGACTGCGGATACCGTGACCTGGGCGAGGTGCTCTCGAGCAACTCATCCGAGGGGTCAAAGACATCCGTTTGCGGCGGCGGCTGCTGGCAAAGAGCAACCTCACGCTAGCCAACGCCTGGACGAAGCCAGAGCACATGAAATGTCATCCCAAGCGGCAGAGACACTGCAGAAGCCGGTCCCACAAAAGGCGGCGCGAAGGCAACTCCGGTGCACCAGGAGGAGGTTCAGACCGAATCCGGCGGTGAAGATGAGGAAGGGTCTGCCGCACCGAGAAACGCGACAAAGGGGACCGAGACGAATGCGGAAGCTGCGGGTCAACACCAGCGCCAACGCTGCAAGTTTAAAGACGCGACATGTCGGCGGTGTGGGAAGAAAGGGCACCTAGCTCAAGTTTGTCGAGCGCCCAACCTTCCCGCCGAAAATTCAAATCGCCAATCAGAGCGCGGAATCGGCAAGGCGGCCCGCGATTGGCTCAAACAAAAAGGCGCGGATTCCAACCAAACAACTGTGGTCATAGGCGCGCCTCGACCAAAGTGGAGAAGAAGATCTTCACCAAGCCAAAATAGAGGGAGTACGGTGCCGGCTTGAAGTAGACACGGATCAGCGATCACCATCATGTCCTGGGACACTTTGGCGAAGTCGCTGCCGTCCGTCGCGGCGCCACCTGCAAGCACAACGGCTACGAGTGCACGACTACCAGGGAATCGCATCCTGTTCGAGGACCACCTCCGTCCGAGTCGAGTACGGTCCACACAAAAAGACCCTGCCCATCACGATCGTCGAAGGAACTCTGCCCAGTCTGTTGGGACTAGACTGGTTTCGTGCCCTGGGCATGGGAGTGACTGGCATCTACAGAAGTGACTGTAACCTGAAAGACATTCTCTTTAACGAGTTCAAGATGTCTTCAAGGACTGCCTGGGCAAGTACAAGGGGACCCCTATTTCCTTCAACTTAGACCCCAGGTAGCCCCCATTAGGCTTAAGGCGAGGAGAGTCCTTTGCCCTAAAACCAAAAATCGATAAGGAGCTGGATAAGCTCATTAATCAGGGATTTTGGTGCCAGTCGATCACGCAGTGGGAGACGCCAATCGTCACCCATAAAACCGGACGGGTCAATTAGAATTTGCGCTGACTACAAGGCGACGCTTAACAAAGCCTTACAGAAAAGCGCTTACCGGTTCCGTGGTGCAACACTTATTGCACTCTTTGGGGCAAGGGCAAGTCTTTGCAAAGTTAGACTTGGCCCAAGCCTACCAACAACTGCCAGTAGACGCCCGCACAGCCAAGCCCAAACGATTGTGACGCACAGGGGGCCTTCAAGTGCACCCGATTGCAATTTGGGGTCAGTGTGGCACCAGGGCTGTTCCAAAACCTGATGGAACGACTACTGCAGGGGCTCCCAGGGTAGTTCCTACTGATGATGTCCTAATTTCAGGGAAAACATGGAGGAATTGGGGAGCGGTTAAGAAAGGTCTTGAGCATTTTCCGACAGCCGGATTAAAAGTCAAGACAAACAAATGCCAGATAGGGGTCGAATCCGTCGATTTCTTGGGCTACCGGATAGACAAGAAAGGAATTCACCCTACTGAGAGCAAGGTTAAGGCAATTAGGAAGGCTCCAGCGCCCAAAAACAAAGCAGAGCTGCAGGCATTCCTGGGATTGGTTAATTTTACGCGGTCTTTTAAAGAACAAAGCAACTGCTATGGAACCGCTGCATAGGCTCTTAGGAAAAATACTGTTTGGTCTTGGGAAAGTCAGAAAATAGGGCTTTTGAAGCAGTAAAGAACCTGCTCTCAAGTGATAGCCTGCTCATCCAATATCACGACTCATTACCCCTAGTGCTGGTTTGCGATGCCTCCCTTATGGGGTGGGGCTGTACTCAGCCATAGACTTCCAAACGGCACAGAAGCCCCTATAGCGTTCTACTCTAGAACGATGTCCTCCCCAGAGAGGAACTACAGCCAATTAGACAAAGAAGCACTAGCCATTGTGTCAGGGGTCAAAAAATTCCACGAGTATGTCTTTGGGCGGAATTTTGAAATCGTGACTGACCACAGACCGCTACTAGGGATACTGGCTGGCGACCGCCCAACGCCTGTGGCACTTTCGCCACGCTTGACCCGTTGGACTATATTCTAGCCGCTTACTCGCACAAGCTGCAGCATCGACCAGGAAAAGAAGTGGGGCATGCAGGCGCGTTAAGCCGATGCCCACTACCAGGGGCGATCAAGACCCCACTCCGGGACGCCCATCCTACTTATTGACTCGTTGGACTCTGGCCCAGTCACATCTAAGGAAGTGGCTCGGCATCATACCGACATTGTGTTAAGGACTGTACTCGGTTGGGTACAGAGAGGGTGGCCCGCTGCGCCGGGCGAACGGTTCAAAGAATTTGTTAAAAAACGAGATGAGCTCTCGGCTCAAGGGGGGTGCCTGTTATGGGGTGATCGTGTAATAATTCCTGATAAGCTAAGGGGAAAGGTATTGGACCTCCTCCACGAGGTCACCCAGGGATCGTAAGGATGAAGGGGTTAGCTAGAAGCTATGTATGGTGGCCACTCATGGACGCAGAGATTGCTGAGAGGGTAGGGAAATGCCAAGCTTGCCAAGAGTCCAGACCTCTACCCCCAACGGCCCCAGTCAGAGAATGGGAAAAGCCCCAAGGGCCCTGGTCAAGAATCCACATTGATTTTGCTGGCCCTTTCCACGGCCAAACATTCCTAGTGGTTGTGGATGCATTTTCTAAATGGTTGGAGATCATAATCATGAAATCCACTACGGCCGAAGCAGTAATCGCAACCCTCGCCACCTATTCGCAACTCACGGGTTCCCGGACACTCTGGTGTCCGACAATGGGCCCCAATTCACGGCAGCCCAGTTTGAAGAATACCTGGCAGAGGAAGGCATCCGACATGCCCTCTCTGCGCCTTTCCATCCTGCGTCGAATGGCCTTGCAGGCGTTCCGTCCGGGCGCTAAGGAGGCATTGTCCAGGCTCAAGCCAGGTGACTGGCAAACAAAATAGACTTTTTCCTAGCCGTCCAGCACAGAACCCCAAGCACGCCACCGGAAAAGCCCAGCCGAATTGCTAATGGGACGGAAACTCCGTGCCCACTTGACCGCTTGAACCCCATTACACACCGAGGGTAACAAGGGGGAACTAGAAAAGACAAGGGAAATGAACATAGGCGACCGGGTGTGGGCCCGAAACTATGGGGACGGCCCTAGTTGGTTCGCAGGACAAATAATAAAGATAACCGGCCCAAAATCGTACGTGGTAGAGCTACCCGACAACCGAGTGTGGGCGCCACATAGATCAGTTAAGGAAACGAATAACTGATCAAACCGAACCAAATGGAACAGATCATGACCAATACCAATTTGAATCCACAGCTGACAATGACCCGGGGGAGGCGCAAGACTTAGCTGAGGTCCCAGAGTTCCAGCGACGCCATCCGGTCCCGAGGAAGCAGCAGGAAAGTTCCAAAATTAATCCAAGGCCGGATGGCCAAGAAAAAGTCGGCCAATAATCCGGAGCCCGTTGGCCCAGAGAAAGAGCTGGGAGGAGAAAACAGCCCTCCGACCAGCTCAAAACACCACCAGAACTGAACCGCGAGGTCAGAAAGAACTAGGAGACGCCCAGGTTATTTGCGTGACTACGCCGAAAAATAACATGTAAATAAATATGTAAATAGAGGCAAAGTGTTTTCTGGGAGGGAGGAGTGTTATGTATTCATGTTTGTACCTTTAAATATTTGAGCGGAAATCAGCACGTTGCTGATTGGAAAACCTCCACCAGAACTGTATAAAAGGAGAGGTTTTCCCCAGCCTGTTGCTGGGTTCACCCTATATTAAAGAGCTGTTGTCACTACCCTGGTCTCCAGCCTCGTTACTTCGAACTTAACAGTTCCCAAGGGAAAAGGTCTCTTGGGGCCCACTGTATTCAGAGTCACGATGGTACAGTGGTTAGAATGTATTGCAGGCCAACTCAACTCACACTGCCAGGAGATTAATTCCTTTGATCCTGACCAGTCACATCTAAGGAAGTGGCTCGGCATCATACCGACATTGTGTTAAGGACTGTACTCGGTTGGGTACAGAGAGGGTGGCCGCTGCGCGGGCGAGCAGTTCAAAGAATTTGTTAAAAAGCGAGATGAGCTCTCGGCTCAAGGGGTGCCTGTTATGGGGTGATCGTGTAATAATTCCTGATAAGTTAAGGGAAAGGTATTGGACCTCCTCCACGAGGTCACCCAGGGATCGTAAGGATGAAGGGTTAGCTAGAAGCTATGTATGGTGGCCACTCATGGGCGCAGAGATTGCTGAGAGGGTAGGGAAATGCCAAGCTTGCCAAGAGTCCAGACCTCTACCCCCAACGGCCCCAGTCAGAGAATGGGAAAAGCCCCAAGGGCCCTGGTCAAGAATCCACATTGATTTTGCTGGCCCTTTCCACGGCCAAACATTCCTAGTGGTTGTGGATGCATTTTCTAAATGGTTGGAGATCATAATCATGAAATCCACTACGGCCAAGCAGTAATCGCAACCCTCGCCACCTATTCGCAACTCACGGGTTGCCGGACACTCTGGTGTCCGACAATGGGCCCCAATTCACGGCAGCCCAGTTTGAAGAATACCTGGCAGAGGAAGGCATCCGACATGCCCTCTCTGCGCCTTTCCACCCTGCGTCGAATGGCCTTGCAGAGCGTTCCGTCCGGAGCGCTAAGGAGGCATTGTCCAGGCTCAAGCCAGGTGACTGGCAAACAAAAATAGACTTTTTCCTAGCCGTCCAGCACAGAACCCCAAGCACGGCCACCGGGAAAAGCCCAGCCGAATTGCTAATGGGACGGGAACTCCGTGCCCACTTGACCGCTTAAACCCCAATAACACACGGGAGGGTTAGAAGGGGAAACTAGAAAAGACAAGGGAAATGAGCATAGGCGACCGGGTGTGGGCCCGAAACTATGGGGACGGCCCTAGTTGGTTCGCAGGACAAATAATAAAGATAACCGGCCCAAAATCGTACGTGGTAGAGCTACCAGACAACCGAGTGTGGCGGCGCCACATAGATCAGTTAAGGAAACGAATAACTGAGCAAACCCAACCAAATGGAACAGATCGTGACCAATACCAATTTGAATCCACAGCTGACAATGACCCGGGGGAGGCGCAAGACTTAGCTGAGGTCCCAGAGTACCAGCGACGCCATCAGGTCCCGAGGAAGCAGCAGGAAAGTTCCAAAATTAATCCAAGGCCGGATGGCCAAGAAAAGAGTCGGCCAATAATCCGGAGCCCGTTGGCCCAGAGAAAGAGCTGGGAGGAGAAAACAGCCCTCCGACCAGCTCAAAACACCACCCAGAACTGAACCGCGCAGGTCAGAAAGAACTAGGAGACGCCCAGGTTATTTGCGTGACTACGTCGAAAAATAACATGTAAATAAATATGTAAATAGAGGCAAAGTGTTTTCTGGGAGGGGAGGAGTGTTATGTATTCATGTTTGTACCTTTAAATATTTGAGCGGGAAATCAGCACGTTGCTGATTGGTCGAAGCCTCCACCAGAACTGTATAAAAGGAGAGGTTTTCCCCCAGCCTGTTGCTGGGTTCACCCTATATTAAAGAGCTGTTGTCACTACCCTGGTCTCCAGCCTCGTTACTTCCCGAACTTAACAGTTCCCAAGGGAAAAAGGTCTCTTGGGGCCCACTGTATTCAGAGTCACGATGGTACAGTGGTTAGAATGTAGTATTGCAGGCCAACTCAACTCACACTGCCAGGAGATTAATTCCTTTGATCCTGACCAGCTCAAGGTTGACTTAGCCTTCCGTCCTTCTGAGATCAGTAAAATGAGGGCCAAGATTGTTGGGGGAAATATGCTGAGAGTGCTGTAAAGCACTGTGAAATGGTGTATAAGAATAAGTGCTATATTGTTTTTGCTATTTACTCTGTCCTGTTCTAAATTATGGCACCTTGAGCACACAGCTTCCTAGGAATGGAAGGAAAGTAGTACACATTTCTGGTAGCTCCAGTTAGGACAGAGATACCTCCTGGTTTAACTAATGAGAAGGCAGTGTTGAACACTTGTGAATACTTCTAAATAGTGTGAGTTAGAACTAAACAATGTATTGAAGGGGCAATTGAACTTTGAGTCAATAAACCTGTGCAATTGCTTTTGAAATGCACTCTGTTGCCTTCTTGGTTAGTGTGTCCACTGGGAACACAGCTCTTAAATTGGTTAAAGACTAGTCCAGGGGTGTCCAAACTTGGTCCCTTTAAGACTTTTGGACTTCAACTCCCAGAGTTCCTCAGCCAGCTTTGCTGGCTGAGGGACTCTGGGAGTTGAAGTCCAAAAGTCTTAAAGGGACCAAGTTTGGACACCCCTGGACTAGTCAATCCAAGACTCTGCAGCAAAGCAGGATGGAGGAAAACAATGTAAATCTCAGAGAGTAACGCATTTTAGTATTCAGCCTGGCATCACTTTAAAAGCCAAGTAAAACAATACATACTATTTGTAGCATCGAGGCATTAAATTATGGATGCTGTTTAGCCACCTGCCTTCCAGTAATACGCAATAAGGTGTTACCTTTATTGGTTCACTTTTCTGCCAGCATAGGAGCTTCCTGCTTTTAAGGGTATCATGGCTATCTTAAATCAAAATAAATTTAATTAATAATAGAGTGCATTTCAGACTGCTGTAAGCACTGTATTAATACAGAAGTACCAGAGAACATGATCATTTTTCTTGACAGTAAAAATGAACAAAGATTATTTTGAAACATTACTAGTCCATTTGTTTGTTAACTATGAAGAATATCATTCTAGAAAATGAGTCAAATAATTGTGATAAAGCTGCCAATTGGGGAGTGGGGGAAGAGAACCAAGAGTATAGGAATACGAATCCTACTAAGAGTTCAGTCTTAGGCATGTCACCTTGTTTAAGTTCATGACACTTTCTCCCAGGTGACTCCTCCCAGAAGTACAGTTGGTTCTGGAATCTTCTTGGAACTGCTGCAAGGGCTGTGTTGTAGACTGGAGATAGGTGGTGTCTTATCTCTCTCTCTCTCTCTGTTGAAAGAGGGCTCCTTACTGATAACATAAATGGCCTCTTTTACCAGTTGCATTCTGATTCAAGTGCAATTTGGCAAGGTTAAACCCCCAAGTGGCCTAAGAGCTCCCAAAGAGTGCTAACAACCAGATGACTGCAAAGAAATACAGTCGTTCCTCCCCCCCCACCACCAACCTGACCATCAGTATAGTCAGAACCTATACTTCCATCCAGTGGTGGTATTCAGCCGGTTCTATCCAGTTTGGGAGAACCGGTAGCAATGGCTGCGGGAGGATCCACCCACCTGCCCGGACGTCATCATGTCCCATTTTTTACGGTACCAAAGGTAAGTGAATACCACCCCTGTTTCCATCTCTCCACCATCCAGTCTCAACTCTTAGTATCTATCCTTCCATTCCCCACCACAGCTATCACCATCACAACTGATGAAATCTCTTGGAGGAGAAATGAAATGTTTTGTTCTTCTTCCTCCAGGGGAAAAAACTATCCAGTTGCTTTTTGAAAAAGCACTTTTGAGATAACTATGACCTAGATGACTCTCCACAGACATTCTATCCCAGGACATTTGCTCAGAACTTCTCACTTGTCGCTTCTGCCTGGAAGGTGGTGATGCAACAAGCGAGATCAATTATGTAAAAGGTGTAAAAATGCCACCTGAGTATTTAGGCTCATAGAGAGGCTAATTATGTGCTGAAGTCTGACCTCTAATTTTTTTGAGAAAAAATTAGAAAAAGACGTCTACTTTTCTATCCCATTCTTACCGTGTTATTGATTTTTTTTCCTTTCAGTTGGGCTTTTCCAAACAAGATATTGTTGTGAGGTGGTCAGAGTGCTGTATTTGTTGCTTTCTTTTTCTATCACTTAGCAGACCCCTTGCTGCCCCTGACTTTCTGACTTGAAAAAGGCCTAGAGGAGTTTCCTTATGCTGTCTTCTTCTCCTGTGATAATCTGTGAAAGGTGGGAAATCAAGAGGGCTGTAAGACAAGAGAGGGGTAGAAAAGGTAGAATTTAGTGAATTTAATAGAATTTAAATGTGGGGTTATTGGAAGAAGTTTTAAGGACCTGGATGGGAACAAAAGCATGAAGGGACAAGATTTCTAGAGACAATTTTATCTTTTGATAGTACTTCATTTAGTGACTGTTGCTGAAAGAAGTCTGGTCCTCACACTTATTATCGTTCTTCACATTTACAATTGTCACAGTATCCCCAAAGTCCTATGCTCAAATTTGAGCACTTGATAACCAGAATGTATTTGTAATAGTTGCAACATCCCAGAGTCAGAAGATCACCATCTGCCACCTTCCCAGCTGGCTTCCCATAACTCATATAAGTATATTATTTCTAATGACTACCATATTTTTTCAACCTATAATTTTTGTTGTTCAGTCATTAAGTTGTGTCCCAGTCTTTACAACCTCATGGACCATAGCATGCCAGGTCTTCCTGTTCTTCACTGCTTCCAAGAGTTTGCCCAAATTCATGTTCATTGTGTCAATGCTATCCAAACATCTCATCTTCTGGCATCCCCTTCTTTTTGTCTTCAATCTTTTTTTCCAATGAGTTCTCTCTTCTCCTTTGGTGGCCAAAGTATTTATGCTTCTTCTTCAGTATCTGTCCTTCCAGAGAAAAATCAGGGTTGATTTCCTTTGGGATTGACTGATTTGATCTCCTTATAGTCTGAGGGATTCTCAAAAGTCTTTTCTAACAGTATAATTCAAAGCTATCAATTCTTTGGCACTCAGCCTTCCTTATAGTCCATCTCTCACAGCCATACATAACTACTGGGAAAAGATAGAGTGATATTGAATGAATATCTGAGGTTGTTGATTTTCTCCTGGCTATCTTAATTCTGGCTAGTGATTCATCCAGTCTGGCATTTTGCATGATGTACTCTGCATATAAATTAAATAAGCAGGGTGATATACAGGCTTATCATATTCCTTTCCCTATTTAGAACCAATCAACGGCTGGTTCTAACTGTTGCTTCTAGACCCACATGCAGGTTTCTCAGGACACAGGTAAGCTGTCTGGTACTCACATCTCTTTTTAAAAACTTGCCACAGTTTGTTGTGACTTACACAATCAAAGACTTTAGTACAATCAATGAAGCAGAAGTAGATGAAGTAGAAAGCAAGGAATACATTGCTTTCTCCATAATCCACTGAATGTTGGCAATTTGATCTCTAGTTCCTCTGACTCTTTAAAATCTACCTTGTACTACTGGTAGTTCTCAGTTCACATATTCCTGAAGCCTAGCTTAACCTGTTGTATAAATACCAATTTTTGCCCTGTACAGAAAGAGAAGATAACAAGGATAAAAGGAAATATGTAGGGAGATTTGATTGTTAAGCTTCCCTGGGAAAGCATTTGGCGGAATTTTGATAGGAAGGATACAAGAGGAAACAATGAGCAAATTTTTTGAAGTGGAATGAAGCTTTTTGCTGGAAGGGGATGTGTAGACGAGTGTTTCCCTCTCTTGCAGTTCACTGAGAAATGTATGAATGTTAGGAATGTGAGACTAATTGGGAATATAGTGAGTCCATAACCTAGATAAAATTAAAAGCCAGGTAAAATTGATCTACCAAAGAACTGTCTATTCTATGAGAGAAAGCAGCATTAAAGGATGAAGGGGGGTGGGAGATTCACCGACTAGAAGACTTAGCGAACATACTTGGATGAATAGTTCCTTGTATATACATGGAAAGTAGTTTGGAAAGTTTTCTTACTATTCTATTCACATAAAAGGAAGATAATCCTGAATCTATGATGAAACACACGTACCAATGACTTAAACATTGATCTGTTCCAGGTCTATATTATTGTGAATCTTGATTGACTCTCTCATACTAAATCAAAGTTTTTGGAAAGAAAAAAATATCCTAGGATGCCTTTCAGATAAATATAGTGGTTGGTAGACTTTTCATGTGTGTGTGTGTGAACTGAAGAATTGTGACTTGTACATAGTGCGGCAAAGTGGCTCTGTGCCACTGATTTAACTATTTCTTTCTATTTCCAATCCCTTGAAGTAGCTTTGGAAGGCTTTTATATAGAGGGTTCTTTAGTCTGCTATAATGCTATGAGCAAGTAAATGAAAGCTGGATTAATTTAATATGAATGTCAGGGAACATTGCCTAAGGCAAAACCTTTTATCCTGGACTGAAAAATGGGACCACTTTGTAAATATCTTTTTATGGATTTGTTGTGTGTCTCTCAAGAAAATTATCATATTTTTGGACTTCCCAACCCCCTGACCTGCACCTTCATGAATGTAAATATACATTTACATTGGTATATTTCACTTTATTTTATAACATTGTACTTTTGATATCATTCCATTTTGTGTAGTACATACGTAAGCCTGCAGAATAGAATAGAATAGAATAGAATAGAATAGAATAGAATAGAATAGAATAGAATAGAATAGAATAGAATAGATTAGATTTTTTTGTTGAGCAAGTGTGATTGGACACACAAGAAATTTGTATTGATGCATATACTCTCAGTGTACATAAAAGAAAAGATATATTCATCAAAGTACAACACTTACAACACTTAATGATAGTCATAGGGTACAAATAAGCAATCAAATCTTATTAGGAAACAATATCAATATAAATCATAAGGATACAAGCAACAAGGCTGCAGTCATACAGTCATAAGTGGAAGGAGATGGGTGATAGGAACGATGAGAAGATTAGTAGTAGTGCTGACTTAGTAAATAGTTTAACAATGTTGAGGGAATTATTTGTTTAGCAGAGTAATGGCATTCAGGAAAAAAATGTTCTTGTTCAGGTGTGCAATGCTCTATAGCTTTGTTTGGAGGGTTGGAGTTGAAACAGTTTATGTCCAGTTAATGTCCAGTTTATGTCCAGTTTATGAAACAGTTTATGTGAGGGATCTGTAAATATTTTCACAGCGCTCTTTATGACTCGTACAGTATTCAGGTCCTCAGTGGAAGACAGGTTGGTAGCAATTGTTTTTTCTACAGTTCTAATTATCCTCTGAAGTCTGTGTCTGTCTTGTTGGGTTGCAGAACCAAACCAGACAGTTATAGAGGTGCAGATAGATATTTCAGGCATCACTCAACCTCTCAACATTTCATGGCTTTAATAAGAAAAAATAAGCTAGGAGAACAGGTTGCGGAAACATTCATGGAAAGCAGATGGAATATCTATGGAGGAGGAGGGTAGCTAATTGAGAATTTATAATGACTTCTTCAATTCTGTGCTAAAATGCTATTTTTCTACTAAGATATTGCATGGATATTATTATTAATTATATCTGGAAACAAATATTTATTTAAAACATTTTATTTCCAACCCCCCCCCAATTGTCAAAAACTCTTGACAATTCTTGCCCTGCTCCCTACTTCGCAATGCAAATTTAAGTTTTCACATATAATTTCATTCATAAGTTCTCTACGATTTGCTCCTCCCATAGTTTCTCACTGTCTCCCTTTATTATTGGGGGTAAGTGGGGTGGTGGGGGGTGGGTGGGACTGATGCAACTGGCACAAGCAAAGAAACTGCTCCGTGCAATTTCACCATCTGCTCCAAACTTGCTGAAAATGATAGAAGGGATACCTCTGGAACTAAAAATATTAAGTAGAACATAAACTTTAGCATTATCCCTAAATATAACCAAATATTCAAGCTTTGCTAGCAGAAACCTGACACCAATAAATTTCATACTAAAATTAACATTTTGCTATAGTCACAACTGGGCTATGCTTCTTTTAACGAATGTTTCTTTCATTCTTTTCTCTTTTTTTGGTGAAAAGACAATAACCTAGAAGCCAGAGAGTTACTATAAATCTCTTCCAATAGCCCTGCAAGAGTCAACTTTGCTAACTTAGTATCATAAATAAATGTTGTACAATACTATGTCAGGCTAGAACGGGCACCTTTTAAGAAAAGAAAATGCATAAACAGATAGAAAAGCGTTTTGTAATATACATTGCTTGCATTCAGTAGTTCCATATCAACCATAAATTCAGTTTGGACATTCTGTCTCTGTGACTTGTAAAAGAAAACCAATTAGAATAGGTGAGCATCAATAATCTCATCCAATTTTGTACAATAGTAGGTGATCTGGACTTAAAAATATTTTAAAGACTTCATTTGGAAGAGAATCCTTACTATTATAGAGCAAACCTATATCAAAAGTGTCCTTCTACCATATTTATATCCTTCTGTCTTCAGAGATTGGAAGGTTATTTGATACAATAAGCCTCTGACTATCAGAGGTAGATATTATTTTCATCGCTCTACCAACGAGATCTCCTGCAATTCCTGTACTCTACACATTAGGTATATTTTCTGAGTGCCACAGGAGTGACAAGAACTTGAGGAAAAACTGCCTCGCTTTTCTGTTGCAGATTTTTGGGGGAATCTTGTTTGCAGAACTCCCTTTAGGAAATCTTAGGATTTAATACATTATCTCATTAGAAAATAATTGGCAAGCACAGAAAATCAGGGGTACAGGTAGTTCAATTGAATATATATAAGTTTATTGTATGCTAAAGCTCTCTCCAAGAATCTGAACTACTAACAGTCGAAACAAATTGGAGGTAGGACAGAGTCAATGGAATTCAAGGTGGGCTGAACTTGGATCTCTTGTGAGTGTGAAGAAACTTAAGACTCATGATACATTTTGACCTCTTCCTCAGGCTTAGCCTGGTCATCTGTAATATTGATTAAGCCTTCCTTCCTTCCTTCCTTCCTTCCTTCCTTCCTTCCTTCCTTCCTTCCTTCCTTCCTTCCTTCCTTCCAAAAGTAGAAGATAATAACTATTTCCTTCACTAAATTAAGTCCTCTGATCCAAGGGAAGAGGAATATCCTTCATGCTAGATCCTTATATCTCAATGTGATCAAGGCAGTAGGAGAACTGTGTAAAGCACAGAAACCAGAGTCCAGGGTCCACTATAGGATTATAGTGGAGCAGAAGGAAGATCCATTATTTATTGAAAATGAGTTTATTGTAAGCTGAATCTTCCAGCCTTCAGCAATTGAAAAAAAGGAGTTAAACTGAAGTGCCCTGTAGTGAACACTCACTGAAGTATAAACAAGAGGTTTGTGTGTGTGTAAACCTGGTTGTGAAATTCATGATTTGAATTTTACATCTCCGAATGAGTTCCCTCATCCAATTTGTGAACTATAAGGGCTACTCCAAGCAATGCTTTTTTATTTCTGAAATGACTGATTTTCTAATTTTAAAATTTGTTTATATGCATATATCTGAGTTGCTATTTATTTATCATTGGATTTATCTATCTATACTGTTTCTCTGTGTCTATTTTACTGTACTGTACTTTGTATAACAAAAACATTTATTATACTGTTTGGATATATTGCCAATATGTGTGTGTTTTTGTACTGTTTATTGTGAGCTATTAGGCGACACAGAACAGCATTTTAAAATCAGCTTGCAAATGTTGTTAAAATCAACCAAAGAAAATAGATATAGTTTCGAGTTAAGACACTAAACAGAGAAGTGTATAGGTGTTTCTAATTATAACATCCCTTCACCAAGAAATGACAAAGAAGTATTCTTTATGCATATCAAAAAATGTTTTATATGAAAGAAGTGGCTTACTAGAAAAGCCTCTTTATGGCCTACTATATAAAGCAGTGGTCTCCAACTTTAGCAACTTTAAGCCTGAAGGACTTCAACTTCCAGAATTCCCCAGCCAGCTAAGCTAAACTAAGGTGGCTGGGGAATTCTGGGAGTTGAAGTCCACCAGGCTTAAAGTTGCCAAGGTTGGAGATCCCTGATATAATAGAATAGAATAGAATAGAATATAATTTTTATTGGCCAAGTGTGATTGGACACACAAGGAATTTGTCTTGGTGCATATGCTCTCAGTGTACATAAAAGAAAAGATACGTTCATCAAGGTACAACATTTACAACACAATTGATGATCAATATATCAATATAAATCATAAGGATTGCCAGCAATAAGTTATAGTCATACAGTCATAAGTGGAAAGAGATTGGTGATGGGAACTATGAAACGATTAATAGTAGTGCAGATTCAGTAAATAGTTTGACAGTGTTGAGGGAATTATTTGTTTAGCAGAGTGATGGCCTTTGGGAAAAAACTGTTCTTGTGTCTAGTTGTTCTGGTGTGCAGTGCTCTATAGTGTCGTTTTGAGGGTAGGAGTTGAAACAGTTTATGTCCAGGATGCGAGGGATCTGCAAATATTTTCACGGCCCTCTTCTTGATTCGTGCAGTATACAGGTCCTCAATGGAAGGCAAGTTGGTAGCAATTATTTTTTCTGCAGTTCTAATTATCCTCTGAAGTCTGTGTTTTTCTTGTTGGGTTGCAGAACAGGACACATGTACATATATGCACGCTTGGAAACTCATTTGCAAAAAGTTCTTCTGACAGAGTACACAATGATTGAATACTTTCTGCAAATTTATCTATTGAAATATTGGATGGAGATTATCTCTCCTCTTCTCTCCTCTCGTTTCTTGTTGTCCTTTCCTTTCCTTTCCTTTCCTTTCTTTTTTTCCAGTCATTTGGCCACTCCCTGAAATTTTGCCACTGTCTGAAAAAGGGGTGGGGGGGAGGAGACATTGTGGTGGTTGCCTAGCAACTTCATTACTTTCATTGCCTGCCAGAGGTAAGCTGCAGAATAGTAAATAAAAAGGGAAATTGGCTCCTAGCTGGAGATGAGAAGTAACCTTGGCTCAACTAGGTGAGGAGCCAAGTGCTTGAAGAAGAGAGTGAAAAACCTCATCTTTTGTGCATTGGTTGATGTCTAGAAAGATATATGACTATGTGCTCTTTCCTTAAACTAGTATGGAGACTGATGACAGTGTTATGTATTTCCTAAAAAACATATGCATAGTGATTACATTAAAAAAAACATTCTGCACAGTACATGTTTACAAACCTGTGAATGGATAGACCTACTATTTGCTGGAGGAAAATATTATAAAGTACTCTCCTTTAAAATTCAGGAATAGCTTCCTTTACAACAAATCAATATTGCAAGCAGATCTCTGGCTCAGGCTAAGAATGAGGCCTTCTGTAAATTTTATGCACAGTGCCTGATTATAAAGAAAATCTATAACTGAGTGCTATGCCTTAGAGTGTATAAGCCAAACTTAGACTAAATTCATTTGAAAAATAGTCAGCAAATCATCTTGTTGTTGCTAAACATTATAATGTAGTGTTTTCTCCCTTGTCTTATTTATATATAAACACTGTCTTCTCAATTAAATTTCTACAAGTCCAATGTTGATTAGATTCATAATTTAGTGCACACCATTTGTATTCTTCCCTATCTATCAGGTTTCCTAGTCAGCATTACGGTCAGATGGGCCTCCATTTTTTTTTAGTTTCAGCTTAGTATCTTTGAGATATCTGTTTTCTTGGTATGGAGCAGAGGTGAAATCCAGCAGGTTCTGACAGGTTCTGGAGAACCGGTAGCGGAAATATTGAGAAGTTCGGAGAACTGGTAGTGGAAATTTTGAGTAGTTCAGAGAACTGGCAAATACCACCTCTGGCTGGCCCCAGAGTGGGGAGGGAATGGAGATTTTGCAATATTCTTCCCCTGGAGCGGGATGGGAATGGAGATTTTGCAGTATCTTTCCCCTGCCACGTCCACCAAGCCACACCATGCCCACCAAGCCACGGCCACAGAACTGGTAGTAAAAATATTTGGATTTCACCGCTGGTATGGAGGTTTAAAACTGGCATGCAACCCTGGGGTGGTTAGTGGCTTGAAAGCACATCCTCTGCCTTTTTAAAAAAAAACTTTTGTGATTTCTTTTAACCTTCTAACTTTTAACTCTGTTTTTAATATTTGTTTTAACTATTTTATGGTTTTATGGTTTTAAGAGTCACTTAGGTGAGATGATTGGTGTAGAAATTTAATAGATAAAATATAAAATAAATACAATAAAATACAGAAGAAATGGTAAGTCGGAGTAATTAAAGACATGAATTTATAGCAACACCGTTCACTAATTTTCCCCATATCCTTATGTTTCTGCAAACCATCTTCGCATCTACACATTACTACATATGTTGCTTTTTATTCTTTAAACTTCTTACATTTCTCTCTTCTAGGATCTCTCTACTACTACATTCAGGCATAATTTTCTGTCTTCGGCTTTTCTTGAGCCACTCATTTCCCCTTTCATATATTTGTTTTGCAATTCAGTTTTCATTCATTCATTCTTCCTATATCCAAACCACTTTTCAAATTGGTCACTTATTTTTGTATTCTGTCCACATTCACTCAACTCAGATACAGTCTTGACCCTATCTGTTCTGGTCTTAGCACATATACACTTCCTACATAATACTTTCCCATTGCATTCAATGTCCTTTTATGTTACCCCTAACATACTTAATTCTCACTTCTATATAACAAAACTAGTTAGGAGCTTGATGTTATATGTAGCCTTTTTTACTGTGTTAAACTAGCACCCATTCTTTGCAACATACCACATACTATCTGTTACCTTTCTACAAGTATGTTGTGGCTCCAGCCCCCCCGCCCCCGGGCCTCGCCCCCTGCCAGAGAGTGACTCAGAGTGTGAGGGGGAAGGGCCGTCAGGGCTTTCTTCTGCAGGGCAGGCTTCCCTGGCTCAACTCCAGGAGCCAGAGGCAGGCTAGGTGGAAGAGGTGACGAGGCCTCTGTCTCCTGTATCTCCCCTCACCCAGGAAACGCTTCTAGACCCAGCTGAGGACAATCAGTCCTGGTTAAGTCCCATGTTTTGTAGACAAGAGAGGTGGAAACAACAGGAGGGGTGCTTCTGTTGTTCAGGCCTAGAAAGTGCTGAGTCACGGAGCCACACCCCAGAGGGTATAAAAGCAGGAGGGGCTGCTATACTGCTTCATGACGAACAAATCAAACTGCCTAGAGAGAACTTGAGCTGTTTATTCCTGACTTCCTGGTTGACACGCCAGCATCAAGAAAGATAACAGAAAGACCTTGGCAGACGCTCGCTGGGTTGCTGCCAGACCTGATAGCTGCTATAGACTCAATTGCCGGCTAATTGAGTCATTTCTCATGCCTCCCGGACTGAGGTGAGGGGACAGAACACAGTATTTGTATATATTAAATTTTCTCCATTTTCTCCAACATCTTTATTAAGCATCATATAAATATACACAAATGCAACTCCTTGCTCTTATATATTACCCTTTATGTATAATTGTAATTAATTACCTCTCAGTCAGACATAACTATGTTGGTCTTTGGTACACCCATTTACAGTTGCACCTTCCTTATTGTATCATACAATCTGTTTAATGTGCATTGCAAGTCCGGTTCTAGGCCAACCATATGGATCATCTGCTTACAAATATGTAAATATATTAAGATCCCCAATCAACTAATCTGTAACATCAGAGATTTTTTCCTATCCATTTTTTCCAAGATACATAATACTTTTTGAGTGTCCAACATACCACATTCCCATACAGATCTCTAGAGTATTTCTTCCACCATTATCTCATTGTAGTAGTTGCATCCCTAATTATTATATCATGTTTATAATAATAATAACAACAGAGTTGGAAGAGACCTTGGAGGTCTTCTAGTCCAACCCCCTGCCCAGGAAGGAAACCCTACACCATCTCAGACAGATGATTATTCAACATTTTCTTAAAAATTTCCAGTGTTGGAGTATTCACAACTTCTGCAGGCAAGTCGTTCCACTTATTAGTTGTTTTAACTGTCAGGAAATTTCTCCTTAGTTCTAAGTTGCTTCTTTCCTTGACCAGTTTCCACCCATTGCTTCTTGTTCTACTCTCAGGTGTTTTTTGGAGAACAGCCCGACTCCCCCTTCTTTGTGGCAACCCCTGAGATATTGGAACTGCTATCATGTCTCCTATAGTCCTTCTTTTTATTAAACTAGACATACCCAGTTCCTGCAACCGTTCTCCATATCTTTTAGTCTCCAGTCCCCTAATCATCTTTGTTGCTCTTCTCTGCACTCTTTCTAGAGTCTCAGCATCTTTTTTACATCGCGGCGACCAAAACTGAATGCAATATTCCAAGTGTGGCCTTACCAAGGCATTATAAAGTGGCACTAACACTTCACGTGATCTTGATTCTGTCCCTCTGTTTATGCAGCCCAGAACTGTGTTGGCTTTTTTAGCAGCTGCTGCACACTGCTGGCTCATATCTAAATGGTTGCCCACTAGGACTCTAATATCCCTCTCACAGGTACTACTATTGAGCAAGGTACCACATATACGGTACCTGTGCATTTTGTTTTGGTTTTTTTCCCTAAATGTAGAACCTTACTTTTTTCACTGTTGAATTTCATTTTGTTAGTTAGTGCCCAATGTTCAAGTCTGTCAAAATCCTTCTGTAACTTGAGTCTATCTTCTGGAGTGTTGGCTATTCCTGCCAGCTTGGTATTATCTGCAAATTTGATGAGTTCCCCATCTATCCCCTTGTCCAAGTCATTGATGAAGATGTTGAAGAGTACTGGGCCTAAAACAGAGCCTTGGGGTACTCCATTGCATACTTCCCTCCATGTGGATGTAGTTCCATTGAGGACTACATGTTGAGTGCGGTTGGTCAGCCAGTACAAATCCATCTGGTGATGGTGCTGTCTAATCCACATTTTTCTACTTTATCTAGTAGTTAGGTTATGGTCTACTTTATCAAATGCTTTACTGAAATCCAAGTAAATTATATCGACAGCATTCCTCTGGTCCACTAATTTTGTCACTTTGTCAAAGAATGCAATAAGATTAGTCTGGCTTGATCTGTTTTTGACAAACCCATGTTGGCTTTTGGTTATTACTTTGTTTGCTTCTAGGTGTTTGGTGATTCGTTGCTTGATTATCTTTTCCAGAATCTTCCCCGGTATTGAGGTCAGGCTGATAGGTCTGTAGTTTCCTGGGTCTGTTTTTCCTTTTTTGAAGATGGGAACTACATCAGCTCTTTTCCAGTCCACTGGCAGCTCCCCTGTGCTCCAGGATCTTTGAAAGATATAGTTCAGTGGTTCTGAGATCTCGTCTGCCAGTTCCTTCAGAACCTTGGGGTGTAATCCATCCGGTCCTGCTGATTTGGACTCGTCTAGGGTAGACAGGTGTTCACTTACCATTTTCTTCCCTATTTTAACTTGTGTTCCTAATCTGTTTATTGTGGTGCTGTTTTTGATAGGTTGGATTGTTTTTTTCCTTTTGTGTAAAGACAGATGCAAAAAATGAGTTAAGTAGATCTGCTTTCCCCCTGTTGCTTGTCATCTTCTTGCCACTTTCTCCCAGCAATGGGCCAATTGTTTCCTTGACTTTTTTCTTGTTTTTAACATGTTGGAAGAAGCTTTTTTGTTATTTTTTACTTTTGTCGCTAGCCTTTGTTCATTGTGAGCCTTAGCTTTCCTCACTTCATCTTTACAGGCTTGGGCTATTTGCTGATATTCTGCCTTAGTTATTTGCCCCTCTTTCCACTTTTTATACTTGTCCTTTTTGTCTTTCAATTTGTCAGATAGTTCTTTATTCATCCATGCTGGTTTCTTTTGAGATCTATTATTTTTCTTCTTCATTGGTATTGTGCTAGACTCCGCTTTTATAATCTCACTTTTCAAAATTTCCCAAGCTTCTTGAGTTGTTTTCCCCTTGTGGATTCTCATCCATGGAATCCTTCTCAAGCTCTCTCTAAGTTTATTGAAATTAGCTCTCTTAAAGTCCAAGACTCTAGGTTGACTTTGTTCTACTGCTTGTATTTGCTTAACATCGAATTCCAATATTGCAGATCACTTGCCCCCAAGGTTCCTGAGCTTCAACACCTTCTATCATTTCATCTCTGTTAGTGAGAATTAAGTCCAATATGGCTGATCCCCTTGTTGTCTTCTCTACTTTTTGGGAAACAAAGTTGTCTGCTTGGTTTGTTAGGAATCTGTTGGATCTTCCACTTGGTTTATTTTTATTGTTAATGTTTATTTTTAATTCCGTTCATTCGGCTGGAGACTTTGTGCTCCTTAGAAAACAATGCTTTTATCAAAATTGCTCTCCACTTTCTTAGTTCTTTTTTAATCTTAACCATTCATATTCTCTTTAATTACTTTATTGTAACTGTTTTTGTCTCTGTATTCACATAACTTTCTCTCATAATTTATTGCAGCAATAATTTATTAAACTATTTTTTTTCTTTTGTGCAGTTTTCTTACTTCATCATTTTCAAAACATTCTTTTTCATATTTCCCATTGTCATAATGTCACATATTTCTGTGGTGGTCTATGCATAATTATTTCCACCCAGTTCCATGTGATTTCCATATTCTCTTTCCTCACAACTGCTTTCCATTCCTTCTACTGAAAGATTAATCTATCTTCAAATAATTTTATGTACAGGACTTTCTTTGCTTGCAGAGGTTCTGCTTTCAGTGCCTTTTTCTCTTTTTTCTATTCATTTTGCCAAGGTCCAGTCTTGATATTTTCATAAGGTAGTCTATTTCAGAACATCTCACAATTTCATTGTTCTTCACAGTTGCTTCAATCTTCAATCAGAAACAATTTAATCAACCACACATGGATAGAATAGAATAGAATAGAATAGAATAGAATAGAATAGAATAGAATAGAATAGAATAGAATAGAATAGAAACAGAGTTGGAAGGGACCTTGGAGGTCTTCTATTCCAAACCCCTGCCCACGCAGGAAACCCTACAACACTTCAGAAAAATGGTTATCTAACATCTTCTTAAAAATTTCCAGTGTTGGAGCATTCAAACTTCCGGAGGCAAGATGTGCCATTGATTAATTCTAACTGTCAGGACATTTCTCCTTAGTTCTAAATTGCTTCTCTCCTTGATTAGTTTCCATCCATTGCTTCTTGTCCTGCCCTCAGGTGCTTTGGGGAATAGTTTGATTCCCTCTTATTTGTGGCAGCCCTGGGATATTGGAACACTGCTATCATGTTTCCCCTACTCCTTCTTTACATTAAACTAGACATACCCAGTTCCTGCAACTGTTCTTCATATGTTTTAGCCTCCAGTCCCCTAATTATCTTTGTTTCTCTGCATTCTTTCTAGAGTCTCCATATCTTTTTTACATCATGGCAACCAAAACTGGATGCAGTATTCCAAGTGTGGCCTTAGTAAGGCATTATAAAGTGGTATTAACACTTCAGGTGATCTTGATTCTATCCCTCTGTTTATGCAGCCTAGAACTGTGTTGGCTTTTGTACACTGCTAACTCATATTTAAATGGTTGTCCACTAGGACTCCAAGATCTCTCTCACAATTATTTCTATTGAACAAGGTACCAAAAAATAAATACAATAAATTACAGAAGAAATGGTAAAATAGAGTAAAGACATGAGCTTATAGCAACACTGTTCACTTATTTTCCCCATATCTTTATGTTTCTGCAAATCATCTTTGCTTCCCTCATACCTACACATTACTACATATGTTGCTTTTTATTCTTTAAACTTCGTACATTTCTTTCTTCTAGGATCTCTCTACTACTACATTCAGGCATAATTTTCTCAGTCTTCTGCTTTATTTGATCCACTCATTTCCCCTTTCATATATTTGTTTTGAAATTCAGTTCTCATTCATTTTCTTCCTATAACCAAACCACTTTTCAAATTGGTCACTTATTTTTGTATTCTGTCCACATTCATCCAACTTGCATAGTCTTGACCCTATCTTTTCTGGTCTTAGTACATATAACACTTCCTACATAAGGCCTCCCCATTTCTATATCTGAGAATAGAAATGCATGAATATTTGCAGTATCACTTATCTTTATATTTAGCATCATGTTTTTCACTAAGTCATTCCCATTTAAAGATACCTACCTAATTTTTTTTTACAAGGTACTAGCTAAAATTTAAGTTTGTGCTGGATGTAATAGAACATCTTGGACAGACCCCATTTTGTTCCTTGATAACATATACCCTTCAAAGGAACCGGAATAAATGGATCAAAAGTATTCTTCCACAATTTTTGAATGGCAGAAATCCCTAGTGGTGACACTAATATCATTATTTTTAAAAAAATCCTAGAGTAATGTATTCTCTTGGATTTAATTTTAAGTATGGCATCCAGAGAAGCTGCAGCTCACTAGAAAGGTGATTGTATAAATCCTTAGCCACCGTGTAACTAAATAAATGTACAAGTAACATAAGCCATCCATGTGATTGTCACTGAAATTCTTTTCTCATCTGAAACAATTTCCGAACCAATCTAGTCACTTTCTAAGATCAAAGAAAACACTCTAAGTAAGGCAAGGAATCAGACTTTTAAAGAAATGGCTGAGATTCGCACCTTGTTAACCTCTCCTTGCCTAACAATATTAGGAAACTCATAGTGGATCAGCCCAAAGGACCCTCTGCCCCCCTTGTTCAACAATCTATTTCCTACAGTAAAAGAACTTGAGAAACCTGTATGCGGGTCAGGAAGCAACAGTGAGAACTGGACACGGAACCACTGATTGGTTCAAAATTGGGAAAGGAGTCCGGCAAGGCTGTATACTACCACCCTGCCTATTTAACTTATATGCAGAACATATCATGAGAAAGGCAGGGCTAGATGAATCAAAAATTGGAATTAAGATTGCCGGAAGAAATATCAACAACCTCAGATATGCAGATGATACCACTCTAATGGCAGAAAGCGAAGAGGAACTAAAGAGTCTCTTGATGCGGGTGAAGGAGGAGAGTGCAAAAGTTGGCTTGAAACTCAACATTAAGAAAACTAAAATCATGGCATCCGGCCCTCTCAATTCCTGGCAGATAGATGGTGAAGAAATGGAGGTAGTGACAGACTTTATTTTCCTGGGCTCCAAGATCACCGCAGATGGGGACTGCAGCCAAGAAATTAAAAGACGCTTGCTCCTGGGGAGGAAAGCTATGGCAAATCTAGACAGCATACTAAAAAGCAGAGACATCACCCTGCCAACAAAAGTGCGTATAGTCAAAGCTATGGTTTTCCCAGTTGCAATGTATGGCTATGAAGGTTGGACCATAAGAAAAGCTGAGCGCCAAAGAATTGAGGCCTTTGAACTCTGGTGCTGGAGAAGACTCCTGCGAGTCCCTTGGACTGCAAGGTGAACAAACAAGTCAATTCTAGAGGAGATCAACCCTGACTGCTCTTTAGAAGGTCAGATCCTGAAGATGAAACTGAAATACTTTGGCCACCTAATGAGAAAGAAGGACTCACTGGAGAAGAACCTAATGCTGGGAAAGATTGAGGGCAAAAGAAGAAGGGGACGACAGAGAACGAGGTGGCTGGATGGAGTCACTGAAGCAGTAGGCATGAGTTTAAATGGACTCCAGAGGATGGTAGAGGATAGGAAGGCCTGGAGGAACGTTGTCCATGGGGTCACAATGGGTCAGACATGACTTCGCAACTAACAACAACAACATAAAAGAAGTTGTGTAGATTTTACACTGCCAGTCATTGCCAACTATAGGGGGTGGTGCTCATCTCCATTTCAAGGCTGTCGAGTCCATGCTATCTGAAGACATTTCTGTAGTCATGTGATCAGCAAGATGTCACAGAGCACTGTCACCTTCCCACTGAAGTGGTACCTATTTATCTACTTGCATTTGTATGTTTTCAAACTGCTAGTTGGCAGGAGTTGGGTGGATAGCTCACCCTGTTGTGTGGAGCTCAGTTCTCAAATCAGGTCTGCTGGCTTTCCAACCAACAAGCCCACATCTTAACCGCTGAGCTACCATGCCTCCCCATCTCCTACAGTACCCAGTAAGATACTGGCTACTGTAGGAGAGTCAGAACAGAATATGAGGGCAGTAGTAGGTATGCCCTGGCAATGGGAGAGGAACACTACTTCTGATGCTAGATAGAAATAAATGTAACTATGATGACTAGGATTCATAGTTTTGTATTTTGAATCAAGAGAGTTGATTCACCTCTAGTTTCTGCCTAAGATATGCAAGGCAGGACTCAGGCCTAGCAAGGCAAATGTAATCCAAAACACTCTATGCAAAAGATTCAGAAAAAAATGATGACTATTCAGTCGGATAACTTTCATACCATTCACTCACCCACTGACTTTCTATGTTATGGACCAGACTATTGCCATTGAAATTCCTCATAGTGACACTGAATATTCCCTCAGTAATTGATTCAATACTTAACTGAAAGAATCTCTTTGCATGGTCTTTAGATTAAATTAAACTCTTACATAATATTATTAAAATCATTAAAGTCAATTATTATCTCACTGGGACAGTGAAGTGGCAAAAGAGAGAGTTAATCTTTAACTTTCTTCCCAGCAGCACTTTGGTAATTACATTAATAATTCAGAACATCATCATATACATTGTCCTAGGAAACCTTGTACCTCAATATGGAATTGAGTCTAGCTCATACATGGGGGGGTGGGAAGGGAGGCACGGGAGAGAAATCAAAATTTACACATATTCCTTTCAAGCTAAAGAGAAAATCGCTATAACGTTTAGTGTATTTTTTTTAAAGATATGTACTTGTTTCACAATAGTAAAATCAAATATGTGAATATCCGAATTATGAGTTAAAAAAGCAGGGTGGGATCCAAAATAGTAAATCTTTCTCACTATTTGAGGGGAAGGATTCAAAATGAATATGTGGAAATATCTAAGTGTGTAAATGCTGTAGATTCAGTCTGTAGGTAGATCAGGAGAGCCTGGCTGACTGTAAATAGATCTGGGTAATATATAAAGTCACATTTGTACTCCATAGAGCCCCATGTTTGACCAGGACACATGTTTTTCATGCATTTGCAGAATAGACTCACCAAGCTACTTTGTCTCACTTGCTTTCTGAGAGAGATGTTCATATATCATTGGAGTAGATCTCATTTTCAGCAGCAGAAGCCAATGTGTTGCTTATTGAGCTCCAGGCAAACAACATTGTTAGTGACTCACTCATTAACTTTGTCTGGTACTGAGGAACTGTTTAGAAAGACGTCCCTCCCACACAGGAACTAAGAAGAGTGACTTTGCCAGTGCTCTGCAGAAGCACCACTTACCATATGGAAGATACTAATAATAAACTGCTTGGAAAATTCTGAAGATACTGTATGTTCCCTTGCTGAGACTTTACAAGATCCAAATACATCTGACTTAGATCAACTTTAAGAAACTTTTAGTAATATTGTATAATATCATTATTCAAATTAATAGATGCTTAACATTATACTTGTCATTTATTTGTCGATGGATTGGCAAGGGAGGGCACTTTAAACTATTACGTATGAAGGAAACAACCTGTGTTTACATTAATTATGTCATTTTGGAGGAATGACAGTGGCACTCTCCAATGTAGACAATGAATGGCATAATCTTTAGTGACAGACAGTATCACACTTTCACAGTTTCTTTTTGTCTTTTTAGTGCAGCTGATCTATATACTTTGGGATTAAACTTCTTAAGTCAAATATGTAGGCTATACATGGAATGAGAATTTCCCTACTGAGAAGTTCAGCTAAGACATTCCAAGAATGGCCCAGTCTGAATCCTCTGATTCAGAACTGCAGAGGAAGAAGTGTGGCTAAGAAATGAAGTTTCAGTTCATCAGAATTTTGCATTATTTCTTGATGCATTTTATTGCATAACAGCCCCCTCAAAGCTCCTGTAGATAAGATAAGATAAGACATATGTGTTTGTGTGTATGTGTGTATATGTGTGTGCAGTGGTGGGATTCAAGTAATTTAACAACCGGTTCTCTGCCCTAATGATTTCTTCCAATAACCAGTTTGCCAACTGCTCAGAAAGTTAACAACCATTTCTCCCAAAGTGGTGCAAACTGGCTGAATCCCACCACTGTGTGTGTGTATATGTATGTGTATGTACATACACACACCATGTAACATTTATTTTATCATTAAAATTTATTTTATCATTAAAATGATCCTCAGCCTTTTGCTTCCTAGGCTTCAGAAAGTCATTTCAACTTTCCACTTTGAAAACATGGACTCATATTCCAAATATCCAAAATGAAAATTTCATAATGAAGATTACAGTAAATATTAATTTAGCAGTCTTGTTTTGGGGTTCATAAGGTTGCATCCTACCCCCCCCAAAAAAAACCCCACCCTTCCTGGAAAATACCATTTTCAAGAACAGGAAAGCCTTTTAGGGGAAGCAAGATGGCAGAAGCAAAGTAGCTGTCTTCTTTGTACGTGGGTCAACATTGTCCACACATAAAAAGAGTTCTAATGCTGCTTCCATTATCTTGTATTTTTGAACCACCCCTGTGTCTCCTGCTAGTATTATGCATATGATAATACATCCTGTTATTCTCTTTTTCTAACCCTATCAGATACAGATGATGCTTCAGCTGCCTGATGTTCTGCTTCTATGTGCTTAAGATTTAGGTGATGAATAAGTGAAATTCAACCAGTTAATATAACCTGAATAGTATCCAGTCTGTTCTAGATGGATTCATGCTGTCCAAAAGGCTGGTGTTCTCAGTCTGATATTACTTATTGCTCCAGCAAATTTTATTAGGATCTAAGTAGCTTCTTTATCAAGTGTCTTTATCAAGTTTGACTGATATAGCAAGTGTGTCAGGCTTCTAGTAGCAGCTCCAGCTGAGTTCATGAACAAGTCTCTCAGAGCTCTTATTAGCAATATTTATTTAGATTTGTAGTTGTAATAATAACCCTCTTCTCAGTATTTTGCATGGGGGAGGAAGTGCTTCAGATAAGACTAAGCTTTTACAAAACAAATATAAATTCTGATATCCATATTTTAAAAATTTGGCATCAACTCCTAGATCATCCCAGATGATATTGTCTGAGAATTCTGGGAGTTCGAAGTCCACACCTCCTCAAGTGGCCAAGGTTGAGAAACATGGCCTTAGGTAGTATGCTAATACCCTTTTGCTCACCCAAATATCCTTTTTCTCATGACTGCATTTTTACACCTTTTAAAACAATTTCTGAGGATTTAGGTCATCACTAAAAATATTAGATATAGTTTAGAAGCTGCAGATACAGACAGAGGCTGGTAAAAATTAGGGAAGGGGAAATATGGCATTTTCTCATCCTTGCCTTTTAGAATTTTGTTAACTCTCATATAAGTCTATTTCTTTGTGTATTTCACAACCTTTATATTCCTTAGTAGTGCATAAAAGTGGTTCTTCCCTTGGCTCTGTTCAACTTCCTTGCTGATTCTCAGGGCTGTCAAATCAGCTTCTGACATTCACATTTCAATTCATATTTTAAAAGTTGATCCTTATGTATCTTTACACAGAATTAAGTTTGGGCTTTACTTTATTGCAAGAGAATTGCAACGTAAAACATCTTTTAAGAATCTGTAAATAACAGAATTAACAGTTAACAGAATAAAAGTTGGAAGGGACTTTGAAGGTAAACAAGCAGGAGACCCTATACATTCCAAACTATGTGGCTGTCCAGTCTCTTCTTAAAAGTGATGGAGCAAACACAAAGGCGTCTCTGTGGTGATGTGGCTGGCCAAAGGCACACAAAATGCTGCTACCTTCCCACCAAAGGTGGCCCCTATTTTTCTACTTGCATTTTTTACATGCTTTCGAACTGCTAGGTTGGCAGAAGCTGGGACAAGTAACGGAGCTCACCCCATTACGCGGCACTAGGGATTCGAGCCACTGAACAACCGCTGATCAACAAGTGCAACATCTTAGCCACTGAGCCACCACGTCCCCTGTCCATATTAGGTATGCCTAATACCTGGAGTAGTAAAATATACATGGCCTCTATTGAATGGAACTGCATGCAAATGTGTCACTCTGATGTTTTCTTTTGACTTTGTTAATAGCAGTCTAATAGAGCCAATATCAATTTCAGAGCCCCTATCTTCATATATTTTCTTGTCATGCTATAGCATGACAGAACAGCAAAGAGTAGCTTTTATATACCTATAGTATAGGCTAAGGTTGGACATATCATTTATTGAATAATGAAAGAGGCACTTCAAATAACTGAAGTTTCAACAAAGGAGAATGAGCACCATCCTAAACCAACAAGTCACCTGTCCTCCAATGGCCTCCACTAAATCAACCAACAAGCAATTGATCCTGTCAGCAAAGCTGATAGAAAATATATTTATGTGAAGGAATAATTTTTTACAGTGGGAGTAATATTAGCCAATTGTTACCTGACAATGAAACGTGGTTGCATTTTACAAATGTCTTTTTCGTTAGCAGGAAAGTCAATAAATACATTGATGCTACGGTGTTTTAATTCTTTGCAGGGGGGATTCTTAGGTAATTGAATTAAATGTTGTATAAAATAAATAGTGTGCCATAAGACATTACTCCTATGTGGAGAGCCCCAACCATATATTATGAAGGTTAGGAATAAGTTTTAAATTCACAGAAGCAGCTGGATGAAAACGTAGCTATGCTTTTCCAAAATACAGTGTTATAGCCATCTTTCAAATAAATAAATAGCAATAGCACTTAGACTTATATACTGCTTCACAGTGCTTTACAGCCCTCTCTAAGTGGTTTACAGAGTCAGCCTATTGCCCCCAACAATCAGGCTCCTCATTTTACCGACCTTGGAAGGATGGAAGGCTGAGTCAACCTTGAGCTGGTCAGGATTGAAGGAATGAAACTCCTGGCAATGTGAGCAGAATTAGCTTGCAGTACTTCATTCTAACCACTGTGCCCCTACAGCTCATGTGGTTCATCACTGCTTATTTGAATATGAATCTGCTGGAATTTTAATTTTTCTGCTCTCACCTTACTTTGTATTTTAGTTACAGTTGGAGAAGGCTGCTTATGATGATCTTATTAGTTGCCCTTAATTTGACTGTTTAGAAAGGGTATGTTATATACAGATGTTACTCTGAATTCATTTGTCTCTCTCACATACACATACAGAGTTGTTAAGCTTACAGGGTACAGGGATATTATTCTTAGAATTCTGAATAACATGATTAAGGTTTATCACTACTTAAGATTGTTCTTAGGTTTTTTCATGTTAGTTCTGCTTTAATTAAATATTAAATATTGACTCAGTCATAATGTTCCTGTGGTTGATTTGGGGATTGTATTATTACTTCTATTCTTCTTCAGTGGTTAATCCACAGCTAGTTTGTAAACAGGGAGTCTTGTTAGACCATTTTAATAATGTTTTCTATTGTTTGAGCAACTGAATATTGTCTGTAAAATTTGCAAAGCCATCTCTCCTGGCTTTCCAGAAATCCCTTAAAATTTGGTTGTGTCAACAGGCTTGGTTATCCCAAGAGTGTGGTAATCAGTTAAATGGCTCAGTTTATATTCTCATATTCTCTCTAGCCTATCATAATATTATTTTTTGTACTTTTGAATATTTTTAAAAATTGCTTTAATTGTTATTTTGTTTGCCAACCAGAGTCACACTATGTGAGATGGGTACCCATATAAATATGATTAATAACTAACTAACTAACTAAATTGATGTAAAATGTCATCTACTCTAAAATACCAGCATTCTTTTTTTTTTTACTTAAGTATCATCATTATAAATAATAATAATGAGAGTGGCACAGTGGCCTAGTGACAGATACTGTATTTCTCTTGTAGGGCACAAACAAAAAGATATCTGCTGTGAACTCTGTGTGGCAGCAGGAAGGGCGCCCAGCCAGCAAACACTCAGCTCCATTCAGGGTTGTAAAAAGAAAAACAAATAGGGATTTGAATCAAATAAATAGTATCAGAATGCAAATTCTAAGATAAAGGGATCCTTCCTGGGCTGTTTTGGATTGATTCTTTTTTTTTTCCATATGTGTATAAATATTTATGTGTAAAAGTCCCAGAAAAACAATAGTGCAGGAAAAAACTGAGAAAAAGCCATCAATATCTAAAGCTCTGAAAATTTTTATTTTGTGAATTCCAATTTATTTTCAGCTTAATCCAGTACTTTAACCAAGCAAGTGTATAAGCCTGTGGCCCTGTTCAGGATTTATTTAACATGGAAGTCTGACATTGTGGCTTAGTATCTCACAAATCTGTCCTCAGAGACCATCTTTCATACAGCTCGCTCTTTCATTGGGTGTGGGCCTTCCAGAACCAACACAGAAAGAGCTTGAAACAATATCAGCACAGACTGTTTCTCTGACATGCAAGGTCCACAGGACTATGCAAGGTCCTGTGTTTGGATCCTCTTGATTCTCTCTGACTCCCTGGAGATTGCTAACAATTTGTGCGGATGATACAAAGACAGATGGACAATAATTAGATAAATTATGTAAGTGATGATTTCACTCATAACAGAAAACATGAGAGAGATTCATCACCTTTCAGAAGAGCCAGTTTCTCCAGCAAGTTTACTTTCGGGTAATAGTTGGATTTTAATTCTCTTTGTACTTTGGTTAGAAGTCATGAAGACTTCAATGTTTCAAAGTCAATATGTTTATTTTGATTGTCAAAAGTATGAAGGACATAATGCAGGATGCCTCCAAGGAAATACTACTCAATTTTATAAGTATACATTTTATACTCCAGGGTGTTAATAAAAGTGGGTCAAGTTAACCCGCACTATTGAATAGAGAAACCAGAATAACAAAATCATTTTAATGAATTTTTACCCTTCCTGTGAGGCACCAAATAAAATGTAAAAGGTTACACTGTTAATTCATAAACTCAACTCCAGCAATACTCATCTTGTCTTGTAGACTCATTTCTTAGATTTGACCGCGGTAATAGTTGACTGTTCAAACCTTAACTCTACCCCTTAACTATCCCTTGGAGTGCTGTAGAAACATATTAATGCACTTGAAGCTTGGGATTCCATATTAAATGAGGGAAAAGGACAAAAAGTGCTTGTACAAGCACAGCTGGAGCAATTTGCACAATCAACACTAATGTAAAGAGCTGTGAAATAACTAGTGTAATAGTTGACATAAGAATTCATTCCTGAAGTTCAGGTGAGAGTGTCAGTGGCAAATCAAGCCAAGAACTGAAAAGAACAATTTCAAGGGAAATCCAGTTCACAAGGCAGGAGGTGGCAGATAGATATTCCTGTGCTAACTACTAGGAATAGAAAATATTTTTAAAGCCCAAAAATCTCCCTTTAGTTGCATCTCTTATAGAAGATAAGAGTAGTTTTGCTAGTCCTTTGAGAATGGACTCAAAGGCCATTCTAACCAATATCTTGATTCTCACACTGACCAAGCAAGGATTTCTGGGATGCTCACAAGAAACAAATGGGACATGCTCTTTTTCTCCCTTGTTCCCCTACAGCTGCTATTTGGAAGCGTGCATCTGCCAAAATGTTGGTGACACTGAATCTTAAAGTATAATACCTTTTGATCAGCCTATTCTTTGTTATTTTATATAATACCTCTTTAGAGCTAACCATGTTAGTTGCTATTGTGTGTGGAAAGAAGGACTTTCATTTGTCTGTTCTAAATCTCATTAGCTTTATTGGATTTCCCGATGAGGAATGCCCATTGGAAGATTTCCCCAAGGTCCCTTTTTCCCATGGCATGCATGATTTTATACAGCTGAGTGATCTCTCAATTATTCTACAGCTTGATGGTGCTTAGCTCTTTTTTTCCAAAGTAGGTGAGAAACCATCATCGTCATAATAGTCTGAATCTGGACTTCTGTGTTCATGACCAAGTAGAGTCAGCTGCACTTCAGATGATGCAAATGAAGGCCATGTTCAAATGAACAACATGAGGCAGAATAATTGCTTGTATTACCCGAAGTTGCCAGGAACCTTTTTAATCACTGAATATGTGCAGCTTCTTCTTACAAAGCAATTAAAACTGAAGGAGTAATAAACACGGCATAGTTATGTTCAAATCTGCAAGCTTAATTTGTACTTATGAAAAGAAGGAACAAATCCATTTTTTTTTCATTTTCAAAGTCTTGTAGATTAGGTAATTCAAAAATTTGAATTAAAAAAAAACTCCTTCTCTTCTTTTGGGAAAAATAGTTTTAAAACATGCCCAGGCAATTGAGAAATATGGACGACAAAGGGAATTAAGAGATATTTAACAGACTCAAAGCAACTGGAGTTTCAGCTAATAGATGAAAAATGCATGTTTGTCATATATTCTGCACAGGTGTAGAAGGTTACCAGGCTCAAGAGTAATACTGTGAGAAGGATCTAGGTGTCTTAGTGGACTATCATTTAAGTATGAGCCAGCAGCATGCTACAGCTGCCAAAAAAGCCAACGTAGTCCTAACTTGCACCACTGAGGGATAGTATTTAGATCCTGAGAAGTGATAATACTGCTTTATACCACACTACTGAAGCCATACTTGGAATACTGCTACAGAGTGTACTGCATCAGTAGTTTTTGTGATATATATATATTAATATATTTGTGTATTTTTAAGAATTGCATTTATATTTGTCACTATAATTGTTGTGTACCATCCAGATTTGTTTCTGGTGAGATGGGTAGCTATATAAATTTGGTTAATAAAGTAAATATATAAGAAAAGGAAAAGAAAACAGAAAAACTAGCAATGCCATTCATTTTTTTATCTTTTTGCATAGTGCCATTAGCATAAATCCACACACTTTTGTAAATTTCTTTTCATTCTGTTGTAAACAGCTTCCATATATGTTCCTTCACATCCACTTTCCATTCACTAGGTTAGTAGATGAGTTCTCTAATATCTTTGCATATAGGATTCTTAACCTTCCCTACTTTGTACTTTCTACTATAGTTTTACTTTCTTTAACTTCCTGCCTCTGCTTCCAAGTCCATGTTTTCTCAAGAGCCACTCGTAACATTGGCAACAACTATTCTAGCTCACATTTGGAATCTCTTATCATACCTGTATCCTTCTTTAATTCTCTTGATCTTCCACCAAAACAACCATATAATTTACAGTTTTAGAATGAGTTTTAAAATTTTTGTGCTTTAGCCAAGCAAATGCGAAATGAGACTATCAGAACAAAAAAAACTCAGACTTTCCCACACTAGAAACATTTTTGCTGGTTGTAACTGACTAGGAGAGAGATCTTGGAGTTAATGCTGAGAAATTTTAATTGAATGGAAAAAATGGATTGATTATTTACAAAACAGATATCAGATTAAGAGATATCAGATTGCCTTTGAATAATTAGGATATATTATTTTAGAATGTAATGGGGGAGGTCAGGAAATGAAAAGACTCGGATGAGGCTAACTGGATTAGAAGGGAAAATCTTACTCTGTGTTTTGTATATGTATAACAATACCTTGTGATTGACCCGGGAAGCGGGGGGGGGTGGTGAAGGGAGGGGAGGGGCTGTGAGGGGGGGAGGGGGAGAAAAAGGGGGAAAATGTTTTTGTTTTTTAAAACTTTTTCAATTAAAAAAAAATGTTGGCCTAACATGTGATATCTATAACAAGTAACTTCTGTGCTAGCAACTGAAAGGAAAGTAGGTGGGGCTCTACTGTATAGTAAAGTAATATTGTGATATGAAATTTTCTGACAATTTTGGTCAATCAATGCTCACCCTGTTTGAATGAATTATGACATAGGGAAGATACCTAAAAGAATTTTCAACAGTGAATACAGGGGTAGAAGAGCTTGTAAATATTGGCATGATGTCACACACAGAATTCTGAGAATTAGCTCCTCAAAATGCTCTCTGTCAGAATGGCATCTTCACTGGATCCAAAGGCATTGCTGCAAAAAAGTTGGAAGTATTGGCTGGTATTTTCCTTTGCAACGTGACAGATTCCTTCCTGGGGTGAAAAATGGATTAAAAAGCAGAGAGAGAAAATGAATATTAAAAATCTACAGGTGTATCCATTGGCCACAAATTTCATAATTGTTTCCAGTTATTTCATTTATTAAAAATATTTCAGTTTAAATAATTAGCAATAGTTTCAATAAATACCAAATTTAGACATATGAAATTAGTTATGAAATATTTGGATTCCAGCCCTTAAATCTAGGGGAACACTACAGACAATTCAATATGGTTATGTATATGTCGGTCTTTATTTTTTATGTCTGATTTTTTTTCCTGATGCCATTTTAGCAGAATTTTGTTTTTTTCAAGTTGCTTCTTATTTGGATGGTGTTTTTTTTCTTGACAGACATTTATTTCTTGACAGACATTTATATGTAAAAACTGCATAAAAACTTAACTACTTATTAAGCAAGGAATAGTATTAATATGGTTATCATAAACTGAAATACACTGAAATATTCCAAAAAGGGGCCTCTAGTGGCTCAGACTGCTAAGACAGTCTGTTATTAACACAGCTGCTTGCAATTACTGCAGGTTCAAGTGCCACCAGGCCCAAGGTTGACTCAGCCTTCTATCCTTTATAAGGTAGGTAAAATGAAGACCCAGATTGTTGGGGGCAATAAGTTGACTTTGTATATAATATACAAATGGATGAAGACTATTGCTTAACATAGTGTAAGCCGCCCTGAGTCTTCGGAGAAGGGCGGGATATAAATGCAAATAAAAAAAATGTTTAATTCCGCTTTTTAATGGAAGGCAAGCATGTGATTAGAGCAAGGTTGTCAAACTCACAGGCCGCGGGCCGAATGCGTTACGCTCTGGCCACACCCATGCCTGGCTTAGCAAAGGGAGAAAAAGTTTTGATATGACACATGACAATGCCATGACAACACAAGTTTGACACCCATGGTCTAGAGCAATACTTTTCATCCTTGACAACTTTACTTCAATTCCCAGAATTTTTCAACCAGCATAAGTTGAAGACCACACATCTTAAAGTTGTCAAGGTTGTGAGAAAAATGGACTAGAGAGTTAGATTTAGAGAGGCTACATTGCTTCTCTTTATTAGCCAATTGTTCACACATGTGTGCATGTGCCTGTGCACAAACACACACACATATACAGAAACACAGAGATACTTAGATACATTGGGCTTCTGTATGAGATAGAGATTTCATATTTTCAGTAGCATATTAAAATAACATGTTTACACATTCCCTTTACTGTCCTCATTTTTTGACCTCTCATTAACATCAAACATCTTTTTCTCCTCATTCTCATTATTTGATATCCTATTCCACATTTCTCATTAAATCACATACCTGACACTAGTGAACATTGCATATGTTGAATTATATACTCTAGATAGCAAATGAGCATTGTAAATTCTAAATAGGCTCATCATGAAAGACCTCCTTAGCTCACAGTTAACTTCAATAACCAATGGAAAACTGATGGATTTCTATCAGATGAACACTGATGTAATTACTCAACGTACCACACAATTAGCTTTGATCTTATATATAAAGATGCTCCCTATTTATCTTCCCTCTTTCTGTAAATTTTATCACTGTGATAAAAAAGTGCAAGTTGCATAAAAAAGAGTGAAGATGTTTTCATTGGCACATTATATCCATCGTGGCAGATAACACTGGCCTCTGCTGAGTGAGGGCAATGATTTTAACTCCACAAAGTTAAACACTCTGCTTCCTCTCCTCCACTTACTGTGATTCTAATAAAGATATTGTTTCACATATTTCCCACTTTTATCCTTATTTCACTCCATAGGTAAATAAAGGGATCAAGTTGCTGGAAAGATGTACAACTGCATGCCAAGTTCAAATTGTATGTTTCAATGAATCCATAAATGAGCAGAAGCTGGTGCCATTTCTTTCTGTGTGGTATAGAGTTATATATGGCCTCTATCTGAATATGTGAATATAAACATGCCCCTTATATGGAAATTACAGATCCAAGAAACACTGAATAAGTACATAAGATCAAGCATATAACCTGTATAAAAGTCTACTTTGTATCATATTGTGTTTTCTTTTCCCTTGACACTGTAGCTGCTTGTTTTATAAAAATTGCAAAAGTAGAAATATTCAAAACAAGCTATAGCCTTCCCTGTAAAAAGAATTTTTCAATAGATAAGTAGCATTTTGGAAGATGATAGATTAGACAGATGGTAGATAGATAGATAGATAGATAGATAGATAGATAGATAGATAGATAGATAGATAGATAGACAGACAGACAGACAGACAGACAGACAGACAGACAGACAGCTAGATATAGATAGACAGATGATAGAAGGTTCTATTTATCCCTAGTGTGATACAACCATATCCCAGCTACCTCCTCTGTTGACCTCTGCTGAAGGTGACCACTGCTTTAACAATGCTAAATATTAACACAATGTGTTACTGATATCCAGTTACAAAGTTATTTACAAATAATAATATACTAGCTATACTTGCTGGGTACCATGATACAGAAAATCAGACAGGTAGAAAATCAGAATTATGTTTTTAGGAGATCTGAACTGCATACTGCGTATCACACAGAGTCTTTGGGCAGTGAAATGGGTGGCCTATAGATTAAATAAATAAATAAAATATTTAGAATATAAGAATTTCAAAGTTACAAGAACATATAATTGTCAGGCACTGCCATTGATCTAACTGGAGAGTGTGGTCCAGACATCTTGTACAATGTTTCCAGTTGGAGAACTCATAATGACTATTCATGACCTAAGGTATGTTATGCTATCTAAAATATACATTTTGTTGCATAGCTGAATATTAACAATGATAGTCATAAGAATGATGTTAATGAAGGACTGAGATTCTTTTCCGCTAAAATAAAGAAATTCCAAAATCTAATTTTAGAAGTAAAACCTGCTTCAAATAAGAATGGCATTTCCATGAAAGACCCAGCTTCACAGATTATGACACTTTTTGAAATATCAGGTAGCTGTGGTAGCCAGAAGTATCTTCACCCACATCACTAACAAAGATTTAAAAATAGATCTAGTAATCATCCTGACCCTTTCCCTAAAATAAGTTTTATTTTTGTTATTATTTGTTAATTATTTTTGTGATTCTGATATAAGGGTTATATCAGAACCATCTTCTTTGGGATAGAGGAGTATTTTACAACTCATACACCCCCTCCTGACCTTCCAAAATCAGCTTAGATGAAATTTGTAGATTTATGGGTTGCATCTATCCTCTTTGATTTTGTATGTTTTATATAAATGATTGAGCTCCAAAATTGGGTGGAGGGAGTATGTTTTAACCATCTAAAAGATATTATGGTATCTTTTGTACAAATTCTGTGTATTGGTCACTTTGTAATTTTCATAGTTTCTGAGTAAAGATTTCTTTAAGAATTCACACACTTTCTCCTCTTGTCATGGATTAGATTTCCAAGAAGGCCCATTTAATTATCACAAAAAGCACAACTGTTGTGACCTGACTTTGAGGAATCACAATATATATATAAAAACAAATTTATTTCTCTAAATTTAATATGCTTAATTCATTCATAAATTTTTCTTGTGCTTTTCAACTTATTCTGATCAAAATTTTAGAAAATGCTATTTAGAAAATATGGGGACACGGTGGCTCAGGAGCTAAAGTTGTTGAGCTTGTTGATCGAAAGGTCGGCAGTTCAGCGGTTCGAATCCCTAGTGCTGTGTAAAAGGGTGAGCTCCTGTGACTTGTCCCAGCTTCTGCCAACCTAGCAGTTCGAAAGCACATAAAAAATGCAAGTAGAAAAATAGGGACCACCTTTGATGGGATAGTAATAGTTTAGTCATGCTGGCCACATGACCATGGACAGCGCTGGCTCTTTGGCTTTGAAACAGAGATGAGCCCGCCCCCTAGAGTCGGGAACGACTAGCACATATGTGCAAGGGGAACCTTTACCTTTACCTTTATTTAGAAAATGCTATTACCTGTTTGTATTTTGTTCACACTAAATAAATGCCGAACAGAACTTTGTTCCTCGTGATTACAGAACAGACATATGGGGAGAAGGGGAGGCACATGGCTAGTTTTGGATGTAGGCCAAATTTTTTTGGCCAGCCCTCATTGCTATATCAAAGATACTTATCTATCCAGGGGTAGTATCAGGTTCTGGAATGGCGCTTTGAAATAAGACTCCAGGCAACTGGGTTCCTAATTGTAGAAATCTTTATCAAGTCCTCCGGCATGTTCCAACAATCACCAACTTTCAGATATTGTCAGCGCTTTCGCACAGTGCTCCCCACCACCATTTTAAAGGCTCCTGCGCTCCACCCGTGACTCCACCTCTTGGCCCCAGCCCCATCTCAAGTTTCTTCTACAGTTAACCCACATCTGACCAAGCAAGCCAATCTACACCAAACCTAGCCTGCTTTCACTCCGATTTTCCTCTTGGCTCATCAGATCAGCTGAGGCTTGGCTTGGCTTGGCTCGGCTCTGTTCAGGCGAGGCCCTGAACTTCAGCTGTTCTCGCTGGGCCCACCTCTCAGCTGTGCAGTGGTGGTGCAGGCTTTGGTGGTGATCACAATGGTGGCAGCAGGCTTCTGACACTTAGGCTGGACAACCAGACATACTTCTGAGTGTTGCCAGGTCAGCTCCCTGGTCCTGCCTGAATGACAGCCTCAAGCCGCAAAGCACAGCACAGTTGGGTTGACAGGTGGGCTGCTGGGGGTTCACAGGAGTTCAAGAGAACCTCTAGCTAAGATTCTGTGCAGTTCAGAGAACCCCCAAATCCCACTCCTGGTTGGCACCTCCCACCCCACCCCTCCCAGGAGTCCCCACGTGGCCTGTTTTGGATGCAGGTAACTACAGGGCATGTGTGGACCCTGGGGAGGCTGTCTTCACCGTCCCAGAGGCTCAAGGAAAGCCTCCAGAGCCCAGGGAGGCCAAAAATGCCCTCCCCCACTGTAGTGCAGGAGGCCAACTATGCCACACCCACCATGGCCACACCTACCCAGCAGCCAGGCAGAGAATCCCTTGCTAAAATTTTTGAAGCCCATCCCTGTATCTGCCTTTATGAAAAATTGTTTTCATTCTCCCAGATCTTCCCAAATTAAAACAAACAAGAATTATAGAGATCCATTATCTCTGGTAAAAATCTTGAAATGTAAATATCTATTAACAGTCATTTTCCCCTCTTTTAATCTTTATCTTCACTTTAAGAGTTTTCTTGTCACATGTCCACCATAAATGGTAAACGGTCCCTTCTTTACATTTACATTTCCAACATTCATTTTAAATACCTTTATACATTCTAGATAACTTTTCTGGTATTAAATCCCAGTGATATATCATCTTACAAAATTTTTCTTTTAAATTATAGTTAATGTGAATTTTAAACCTTTCACCCACATATTCCCCCATTATTCAAGCTCTCGCTTCTCTTTCTCCCTTCCCCTCCCCTCTATGTCCTACTATTTGCTTTTGTATTTTTGAATTTTATTCTATAAATTAATAAAATGTTGAAATAGGGGGGAGGAAACGAACAGTTTCTCCTGTTTTGTATGTCTGTTTAAAAACTACCTTTGAATTTTTCTTTATCTCTAACTATTACCTGTTTGAATTTCATTGAATCTCAAAGACATTGCTGATTCTACTTTCCTACAATTATTTTTGCCAATTTTGGAAGTCATTTCTGTTTTTAGATTGGCCCTTTAGATTGATACTCTGTGTTCCAAATAATTCCTCTCCCCACATTTTTCTAAGTTTCTTGTTGTTTGCAGCTTGTTACGCTTTAACACTAACATTCACATCTCTGAGGGAGGGGTAGGGTCTTTTGATAATCTCCCTATTTCAATCCAAAGATAAAGGTGAAGGTAATAGTTAGAGGTAATAGTTAGGTAAAGGTAAAGCACATTGTTCCCGACTCTAGGGGGTGGTACTCATCTCCGTTTCAAAGCCTAAGAGCGCTGTCCAAAGATGACTCTGTGCTCATGTGGCCAGCATGACTAAACTCCAAAATTCCACGGAACGCTGTTACTTTCCCACCAAAGGTGGTCCCTATTTTTTTACTTGCATTTTTTACATGCTTTCAAAACTGCTAGGTTGGCAGAAGCTGGGACAAGGAATGGGAGCTCGCCCCGTTATATGGCACTAGGGATTTGAACCGCTGAACTGCCGATCTTTTGATCGACAAGCTCAGCATCTTAGCCACTGAGCCACTGCCTCCCTTACAGTCTACATGGGCTAATTATGGGTAGAAATTTGGAATGTGGATGAGACTGAAGCTTTTTAAAATTTGATATTGGTAATATTCAGCTTAAAGCCATATTAGCAAAACTGGTGCAGCAAATCCCTGGAGATGCTCTAGGATGCTGAAATCTGTCTCTTTGGAAATCATTCCCATGATAAACCATTTCAAAATATGCAGTGTTCATTTAATTTTATTTCTACATTACTAAGGTAAACCATCTTTTCATTAGTGGTGGAATGGAAGGAATAAATAAGAGAGAGAAACATAACAGATTTTCAATTTTTATTTAGAATATATTGGAAAGATTTAGCTGGCCTGAAACTAATGGTACAAGAGCTCTAAATAAAAGCAGATGTTTTTTATTAAAAGAAGGTAAAGATTTAAAAGTTTAAAAAATGAAAATGGTTAAGTAGCAAAACAAAAACAAAGAAAGGAAAACATAGGATTTCGTTTATTCTTTCAGGCTTTATCTATTTTTTTAATGTAATAAAATTTCAAAAAAAATATGTTTACCTAGACCCAATGATTATTATCCCACAATCACAGTTATTTTTAAAAAAAAAACAAATATGGATTATAACTACCCAGATTATTTGATTAAGGTCATCAAATATTAGAATTTTTGTATGTTTTATTAATGTTTTATTAATCTAGACTTGCTTTCAGTTAAAAATTATAGTTTCTTATGTGGACTTAGGTTTATTTGGCAACTACATGGCATGCTGATGCAATTAATCTTGTCAAACATTTTCCCAAAGTAGTTTGCCATTGCCTATTTAATATGGTAAGAAAAAAAGATTGACTGGCCCAAAGTTACCAGCAGGCTTTGCATCCAAGGCAGGACTAAAAATTTCCTGATCCAATACCCAGTACCTTCAATCACTACTTCTAATTGACTCTCATACTTCATTTACTCTCATGGTTCTTTTATTTAAAACAAAATGATTACATCTTAAATGTATCTTTAGAAAATTGTTCAACCCATTATCATCCACACAGAGTAAAATATCTAACCAGCTATAGTATTTCCAAGAAAGCAAAATGAAATACAAATTCAGTATGGTATTGACAATTTCTAGGGAGGATACAGACTTCAGAATAAATTCTAAAAATTTATTTATAGGGAATTGTTTAAGTACGAAAAACTTGGTTTGATTCCAGTATGGTTGGATCAACTAGTTCATCACTGTAGTCTATAAGTATACTATAAGTACCAGCTGTATGCGGATGACACCCAGCTGTACTTTTCTACACCGGACCACCCCAACGAAGCTATCGAAGTGCTGTCCCGGTGTCTGGAGGCCGTACGGGTCTGGATGGGGAGAAACAGGCTCAAGCTCAATCCCGCCAAGACAGAGTGGCTGTGGATGCCGGCATCCCGGTACAGTCAGCTAAATCCGCGGCTGACCATCGGTGGCGAGTCAGTGGCCCCGATGGAGAGGGTTCGCAACTTAGGCGTCCTCCTGGACGAACGGCTGTCTCTAGAAGATCATTTGACGGCCGTCTCCAGGAGAGCGTTCTACCAGGTTCGCCTGGTACGCCAGTTGCGCCCCTTTCTGGACCGGGATGCCCTATGCACGGTCACCCACGCACTCGTGACGTCTCGCCTGGATTACTGCAATGCTCTCTACATGGGGCTCCCCTTGAAGGGCATCCGGAGGCTGCAGTTAGTCCAGAATGCGGCTGCGCAGGTGATAGATGGAGCCCCTCGTGGCTCCCGTGATGACACCCATCCTGCGCAGACTGCACTGGCTACCTGTGGCCTTCCGGTGCGCTCAAGGTTTTGGTGACCACCTTTAAAGCGCTCCATGGCATTGGGCGGGTTATTTACGGGACCGCCTACTGCTACCGAATACCTCTCACCGACCCGTGCGCCTCATAGAGAGGGTCTCCTCAGGGTGCCGTCAGCGAGGCAATGTCGCCTGGCGGCGCCCAGGAAGGGCCTTCTGTGGGGACTCCCACCCTCTGGAACGAACTACCCCCCGGACTTCGTCAGCTTTTGGACCTTCGGACCTTCCGCCGCGGGCTTAAAACATACCTATTTAATTGTGCAGGACTGGGCTAGATTTTAAATTTATGGGTTTTAATTGGGTTTTTGTTTTATATTTTAATAACGGGCTTATAGAATAAGTTTTTTAATTGTTTTTATATTGTATTTATGTGTTTATGTGTTTTTTAAGTGCCTGTAAACCGCCCTGAGTCCTTCGGGAGATAGGGCGGTATATAAATATGATTAATAAATAAATAAATAAATAAATAAATAAATAAATAAATAAATATAAAGTTGAGCATACATATGTGAATTAACGTTAGCAGTATCTGGAGGCAAATGTTTAAGATCCATAAAACAAGTATTAAGTTATGTGAAGTTACATGTTATGCTTAAAAAAAAAGTCTATACCTCTAAGATTTCGCCATCATAGATGACAAAAGTATAAGAAGGACGGGACTCTTTCTGGACATTAAAAAAAGAGAGATCAGAACTATTCCAAATTAATGAAAACAAAGACGAAGAAAGAAACAAGAGGAAAACTTTTTCTTGTTATACCTATTTGTAACACCCTGACTAGATAATTGAAAAAAAGAAACAAATAATTGACAATTGAATAAAAGAAACAAAGACCTATTGTTCTACATCTGGAGATATATCTCTAATAATCCTTCTCATCACTTTCTCAATTGTTACCAACTAATTGATTAGTAGTAATTTGACCCAGTTATCTGTTATTATTTTTTCTGTTGCACAATACTTCATCTTCATAGGTTCCTTCTCTTGCATATCTTACACAGAAAGGTGTTTCTTGTCAACATGCTTCATTTGAGACTTGATCTTTCCCATGCATAGCGATGAATTCATCTTTTGGGCCTTAAATCTGCTTGGATGGTCTTGGGTCATAACTTTAAAAGTCAATAGCAGCCGGATAGCTGAGTATTCCTTGGGGTTGACATATGTTCTGCTTTGATGGATAAAAGACAAGTGTTGATTATTTCTGTTTATCCCAAGCAGATTGACCCAATGTGCTAAATGACTATCTATATATTATACTTATTTTTAAAGATTCGTTTGCAATCCATAGTCTGTTTTTCCTCCACTCATTCTATGAGTGTTCATATAGTTCACTCCTTTCTTTTCAGGGTATTTTCATTTGTGAGCTGTGCAGGGTAGCATTCTTTCAGCATGGAAAATTTAGATAGCTTTTTGTTCCCTTCTCTTTGGCAATATAAGAGAAACTTTAGGGTGTAATTCACTTGTTACATCATGTTGAATGCATCATAAAACAGAGAATAATACAGTTGAAAGGGATCTTGGAGATCTTCCAATCAAATCCTCTGCTTGAGCAGGAGACCCTACATCATTTCAGACAAATGGTTGTCCAATCTCTTTTTGAAAGCCTTCAGTGATGGAGCACCCACAACTTTCAAAGGCAAGCAATTTCATTGGTTAATTACTGTCACAGTTAAGAATTTTCTCCTTAGTTCTAGGTTGCTTATCTCCTTCGTTAGTTTCCAACCATTATTTCTTGTCTTGCCTTTTGGTACTTTGGAAAATAGTTTGCCCCCTTGTCTTTGTAAGAACTCCTCAAATATCGGAACAGAGCTGTCATGTCACCCCTCCTCCATTCCTTCTTTTCATTAGACTCGACATACCCAATTCCTGTAACTGGTTTTCATACATTTTAGCCTCCAGCCCCCCCTTAATTACTTTTGTTGCTCTTCTCTGAACTCTTTTATGCAATCACCTCATGTTGTTTCTTAATATTTTTTCTCATTTAGGTTTGTTGATTGACTGATAGTTTACAATGGTTCACAGTTCTTCTCTCAGTTGCTTTGATTCTCTCTGAATCTGGATATTTGCTCCACTTTATTCACTTCACATGTTGAATTTTTCTATGACAACATCCAGGATCCAATATTCTTTATAATGGATATTAAAAAAAAACATTTTCACACTTCCAAACTTCATTTTGCTTCTGTTTTCATATTTGGAAATACCATACTTGTCTAGTCTTAATTGATAATCTGTTTAGAATTTCTTTCGTAATTAGAAACATGTCCCTTGCAATTTATACTAGGGAAATTAATCTTTATCACTATTATTCTTTTCTTCTTGGGGCACCTGTTATTGTTTTCTGGTGCTCAATAATCTCTGTTTTTAAGTATTCTGTCACATCATTAATAATGTACTCACTTCCCTTTTTGGAACATTAAATATGAAGTATTCTTCCAAACATATTACTGACTTTTGTAATGTATGCTTTAAAATTATTCATCATTTGACCTTTATCCCCTGATCACTGAACACATGACTGGAGACATCGTAAATAAATGTCAAAACATTTCTTTTTGGAGTTTTAGTCTTTATGGATTCACCAATATCATTGTGAATCTTCTCTGTATGACACTAAATCTCCCTTTTCTTAAACTAAAGAAAAGTAACTTTGGCTCTCATTTGCAATATAGATTTCATATTGCAGGGATCTATCTTCATGATTCCGCAAATCCCCCTTTTCAAGTTGAGGCATTATTTTTTAAGTTAATCTAGTCACAAAATCCAGTAGTTCTTACGTGGGTTTTTTTTTTTTATCACTTAAGCTTTTGCATTCACACAGTCTTCTCCAAATACGCCTCTCTTCTTAAGATTATCTTTTATAAGCAACATGCTTCCATCTCTGACAAAATAAATTTGTAATTTGAATCTCAGACTTGCCATTCCTTTGCGTTCAGACATTTGCTTCTGTCTGCAGAATAAATGGAAGTATTGAAAACCCCATCCACTTCAGTAAAAATATCTTTCTTTAATCAAGTGCCTGCATGTGTATTCCTTTTATAGGAAGGAGGCTAACTTTTCATAGTTACCTCCAAAAACTATCCCTGTATTATTATGATAAAGTTGTTTCCTGCTTGTCTGTGTATATTGATTCATCCTCTCTGGAATGTAGTTTAACTTAATTATCAACAATAGTTTCTTTTCTCTCTAGGTACTTCATTTGCATATGCTTATTGCTGCCACACTTGCAACACTTTCTATCTCTCTGTCTAGTTTTCGAAACAACTTCTCTATTCCCTGCTGAATTTTTGTCAGCATTTTCCTATATGCTAAAATCTTCTAAAAAGTTTATTACAAATTGCAAGGTTGTATCCTACATCATTCCGAGAGGCTTGGCATTGGTTTTAAAACATTTTGGCAGGCTGTTTAACATTAACCCAATTAAGATTGCCTCAAGCAGATCACTCACTGAACTGCTAGCTGGTAGAATATAGATAAAGACATGGTTGATATATGGACACATATTAAGGAAAATCCAAACTCCAATAGAAAGACTCTCGGTCCCCATGGTGGGGGGGAAAGGAGAAGAAGGGAAGAAAGGCAGGAAAAACAGGCTGACGAAGAGAGCTTGAGAGCCTTTCAACTAAGGGAAAGCAGAGCACAAGTAAAGCCAGGAAGATAGACGAGTGATATCAGACATGTCCATGACACCATTGTATAAATGGCATTGATTCTAATATCTGTTCCGAATGCTCAAAAAGGTACTAAGGTGCTTCTGAAGCTACATCATTTATCTTCAGCGGTTTCTGGACTTTTGATGGAAAAGGTCTAGAAGAAGAAGCCTTCTAGACTAGTATTATGAGACAATTTACCCAGTAGGTAAGGGGTAGGTAACAGAGGTGGGATTCACTTATCTGCCCTACCAGTTCGTAAATGTGAGCGCATGCCCAGTAGTCACACATTATGTCAGGGCAGGTGGGTGGAGCTTCCTGCAGCCGCTGCTGCCAGTTTCCATGATCCGGACAGAACCGTCTGAATCCCACTACTGGTAGGTAAGGACAACATCCCTCAGTCTAGTTACTGAAGCAAAATTGGAGGCAGCAGATGGGGCAGGAGATTCATTGTTGGCATAACATTTAGTTGGCTCAGGGAGTGGTGCATTGTATAGTAAGAAAACTACTGGACAGGTGCCATTCCTTTCTTTGCTCTTTCTACTAATATTGTGTGGCTTTAATATACTGATTGGAGGCAACATATTATGTAATCAGTTTATATAATCCAATTTAAAGAATCTCTATTCTAAACTTTTCAAATTACTTCACATAAGACACTTGGAAATACTAATTAGGTGGGCAATTAAGGGTCCAAGACTCATTGCAGTACAAGAGTGTGCTCAGGACGCAGGCTCTATAGACCTGGATCTTTGTATGTTCCGTTCTTATTAAGCCATACTCTCTTTGTAAGTCTGGAAAATGTGGTGGCCGTTTTACCAATACGGTTATTTGGCAGGAGAGAAAGTTGAACACCTTTCATATGCACTGTCTCCAACGTATTTGTAGCATCACCTGATAGGACAAAGTTCCAAATAGCGCAGTCTTGGAACGTGCTGGAATTTCTAGCATGTATACACTACTGAAACAGCGATGTCTACACTGGCTTGGGCATGTCGTGAGAATGGCTGATGGTCAGATTCTGAAAAATCCCCTGTATGGAGAATTAGTGCAGGGAAAGCGCCTCAGGGGGAGACCACAGCTGTGATATAAGGATATCTGCAAGAGGGACCTAAAGGCCCTGGGAATGGACATTAACAACTGGGAAACCTTGACCTCCGATCATTCAGCTTGGAAGCTAAAGATGCAGCATGGCCTTCTCCAATTCGAAGAGACATTTCTTCGGCAGGCTGAGGCGAAGAGGCAGTTCCAGAACTAGCAAAATCTGGGGCTGGGCAGGGGACAGAATGTATCTGCCCTCAGTGTGGAAGGGATTGCCACTCCCAAATTGGCCTTTTTAGTCACATTAGATGTTGTTCTAAGATATCTTTCCAGAGCACTATACCATAGTCTTTTGAGACTGAAGGATGCCAATGACAATGATGGACAATCAAAAACTTCAATATAGAGATTGATTGTCAATCCGTGTTATGACTATGTTTGATATACACACCTTGCAGAAAGCAGCACTAATTTTTGCTATTATTATTTTTATAAAGTTAGAAAAATGATTTACTTTAATGTTGCTGTATTTGCATTATATGCCTGAATATAATTTATTCTAAAAGTCTTGAGCAATCTAAAATGTCTGAGTTTATTTATTTTAAAATGGATAAGAGCTTGATAAAATGAGGAAAAGAGGGAGAGATTGGAGAGCAAGTGTGGCTTAGCATAACTAATTTTATATTGTTTTTTCTGGGCCTTATGATGAACTTACGTTCATGGACAACTGCAGTGAGGCCAAAGGGCAAGTGATATCAGAATGCTCGTGATGGTGTTGTACAAATGACATAAACTACACACTGTATATCATTCATGCAATTATACAATTAATACAAATCATACAACTTATGTCAGCTGCATGATAATATCTTTGTGGCTTCTACTGGATATTGATGAATCCAGCAAGAAAAATTCTAGAAAAGGTATTATTTGTTTTGTTTTTATGGACCCTCAAGTCAATCTTAATTCCAGGTGACTCCCCTGGACATCTACTTACAATTTTCATGGTAACATTTTTGGAAATAATTTACCTGTACTTTCTTCCAGAATGTCAGTGTGACTGGCCCCAAATCACCCAACCGTATGCCTCTCTGGACTCTCCACTCCTAGTTAAACTACTTTAACCTCTATACCAAACTGGTTTGCATGCTTCATTCACTGAATTAGAACACACATCCCTAAAAAGGGGGATCAAATAGAATATCCCAAGTAGGAATATCATTAGTTGTACTAAAAGAAGAAGAAAGCTTTTTATTACATGAGTTAACATTTAAATTGAAGATTTGGGTAATTTGAATTCTACAGGATATTTTTCACATTTAAGATTTTACTCTAGAGACCATTTTCTTAAGAGTGGTAAAGTCCCAGAGTAGCATAATACTAAGCTTAATGAGAATAAATCTACTTACTTATACTACATACTCATTAGAAGATACCTAAAAGCACTAACGTTACTAGGTAGGTTAAACAAAACATGGGCAAACAGAGAGCTCATTGCTCCTGAACGTGTGATGAATGTGCAGTAAAAGAAAATCAGCCATTCTTATTCTTAAATGTTAAATTGTACCTGTCAAATCTATTGACTATGTAATAGCTGTTATCTCTTTGGCATCTTAATACCTTTTGTACTGATTGCTACTAGGACTGCTGACTCCTTGTGTGAAATATGGACAAGTTGTCTAGCATTTAGCATCTGTTTCACCCTATTCCACTTTATAGACACCCCTAAATTATTCTCTAAACATTAAATTTTTTTTAAAGAATTCAGTGTCTTTAAACCCAGATTAATGATAAGTAGGAATCCATGGCAGAGGAAACAAATGGAAGGGGGAGCTCATGGTGGATGCAAAAAAGCAGAAGATTTTAAGAGTACAACTGGGGAGAAAAATCCAATATGAAGAAAAATACAGGTCAACAAAGAAGCCAACATGGTCTTACACACGCAAGCAAAATTTAATGACAACCTGAAAACAAGAAAAGATAGGATATATATAGGAAATGAATACTGGAAACCATTCCATGTCACAAAAGAAAAATATAAACCTCCCAGAACAGCAGAGCTGCTGTCAAAAAAGAAAAAGTTCAAAACACTTAAACTGAAGAAAGGTATCAAACGTGCTGCCATATATTAAATGCCAGTCTTGGGTTCTCAATGCTTTCATTCATGATCTGGATAGAGGCTTGCTTATCATATCTGAAGCTCATCCATAATTGGGTAAAATAGCTCAAGCAGACACAAAATTTGAAGAGCTTTGATTAGTTGGGAAAATGGGTTGAAAGTGACAGACTGAAATCTAACAGTAAGTGAAAATTTACAATAAAAGTCACATGCAGAAGTATAGGATTAAGAATACATGCTTTGGAATACTAATATCTTAGTATTGCAAATTTGCAAATTGAATATGAGCTGTAAATGGAATGTGGCTGTAAAGAAATAGATGCAATTTTTGTCTTCTTGAAAGGAAGTATAACTGGCCAGCCCTCATTTCAAACACTGTGTCTAGTTTCTGGGTACCATTGTTGAAAATGTTTTGGAATTGATTTCTATAACTCTGTGAAGAGAGATTGATGAAATAGAGCATACTTGCCCTTGGAAAAATATAACTAAGAAGTAATAAGATAATATTCATCTGAAAATATGTTTCATACAAGGCAGTCAAGACTTTTCTCTCTCACTCCAGAGTGCATGACACTGAACAATGGGAAGACTTCTGATGGTGGCGTCATGCCGTGGAGGTGCAGAGGGATAGAGCTCCATTCCCTGTGCCAGGTTTCTAGTGATCAGGGGCCATGGGAGGCGAAGTTTTGTCCTGGAGGGATAAACAATAGAAGGAGGCAGTCTCAGAGGCAGCGTGGAAAGGTGCAATTTCCTGCTGCACTAGGAAGAGAGCCTCCAACCTGACGTGGAAGAAGCCTGCCTTAATGGCAGACCTGGAGGCGTGACGTACTGACCAAAGAAGAAGGAAGCGAGGCATGAAGACAGCACAACAGCCGTACTGCGAGCAGTGGATTTAGCTGAATTTCGAAGACCGGTGAAGAAGCAACCGGATGAGCTATTAAGTGAGTCTCCAAACAGAGAAGGACTATCCTGGAATACTGGTGGCAGTATTGACATTGGGAGCAGAATAGCAAGTAGAAGAGAACAACAGACAGTTAAAGGGCGAAAGAAGCAGTGTTTCACCCTCTGAGACTAAACACAGAACTGTGTCTCGAAACTTAGAGATCTGAGCTCCAATGGAGAAACGAAAGGCTGACAGTTGGGAAGGAAAGATTGTGAAAGAGTGACTGTGCAGCTAGAGTAAGACTGCCATTGTGAGACGGAAGCTGATGCAACAGTGAGAAGAACGGGACCAATAATATTTAAATACCTATCTCTTTTATATTTCTATATTTTTATATTCCCCTATATTTATATCCTCCTTATATTTCTTGGTATTTTTAGAAATGGTTATTCATATTATAGAATATAGATTTATTAAGAAATATATATATTTAATCACTCTGATAAAGATCATATTTTTGCAAGAAACTTAGCAATTAGATACTATAGAGCTGTAGTGATAGATATATAAACTTATATTCATATACTTTGTATCCAAGTTTTTTATATATACCTATTTAAGACTCAATATCAGAAACTACAGATTCCCACCTATTAAATATAGATAAATTATAAAAAACTACCTAGAAGTAGCTAGACATTTGATTTTATTGACTGTTTGTACCCAATACTAATTGTCTTTATTAACTTTAACTTTGTTAATTAGACTTAATAATTTTGTTTTTCTCCATTATATTTATGAATAGTTATTGTATTTATTCTACTTATTGTATTTTTTGTATTTAATACTTAATACTTATTGTACTTACTATCTATTACTAGTACTATCTACAGATATTTAATAATATTTACTAATATTTATCCATAGAGATAGAATCATATATACCAGAAGGAAATTAACTTAATACATAGGAATATATAACATATATAATACAAACTAGATCAACAAAACTGGATGGTAATTTGGGAGAATATATATAAAATTCTAGGTGAGCAACATAAAATTATAAGAGAGATGACCACTATTACAACCCTGAAAACAGGAAAAAAGACCATGCCATCAGTCGCAACATTGACTGCATCTCCATCGAATCAAAGATTATTTGAAGGAATGCTCACCATTGAAAAATCAAACGTCACTCCAAACATGCAGTCAATGCAATCTACGCTATTGACAATACAAGAAACAATGGCAAAACTGCAGGAGGATAAGACAAAAAAACAAACAAAAAAAAACCATAGAGAAATTAAATCCGAACTAGTTAGAAATGAGAGAGATGAAAACTGAGATACACACATTGGATGATAGAATGGGCTCAATCCAAGAAGTGATTCAGAAAAATGAGGAAGGAATAAAAACTATTGAAAATAGAACAGAGCAAACTGAGAAAAAGCTAGAAATGTTAGATCGGAAAATGATTGGGCTGAATAAGGAGTTAGAAGAGTCTCTGATACTTCTAACTTGTCTTCATAGAGATGGACCAGGCCTCCTTTTCCTGAGGTTCCAGACTGTTATGGAGACAAAGGAAGAACATCTAGGGATGCTGATGGCAGATCTAATTAGAGAAGCCCTTCAAAGGGATCATAAATGAATTGGACGATGTGTATAAGGTCTATACAAGTTACGCTAGATGCTACAAACTCCCTAGGGAAGTTCACATAAGATTTGCCCGCAAGAAAGTGAGAGACATTATATACAAGATTACAAGGGAGGAACTGATGACCTAGAAAGGGAAAGAAATTATCACATTGAAACAAATCCCTAGGACTGTTTGCGAACAATGGAAGGATTACTGCTTCTTAGTGACTCAATTAAACAAAAGGAATATACATTTCCGATGGATTACCCCAGAGGGAATGTTAATCTCCTGGAATGACAAAAAGATTAAAATTGACAGCATGGGGAAAGCCCAAGAACTTTATGACCAGCTAGTTGGCTCAGAGGAAGAATATAGCAGTAGGGAGGAATTGGAATCAGCCAGCCAAGATGAACAATGACAGGACACTCAAGAGAAAGACCGAGAGGATAGAAGTAAAGAGGAGAAGGAACACCGAGAAGGTGAGTGGTAAGAACAAGGATTCAAAGAAAGCAGCGAGTGACACAAAATTGAGAATGGAAGAGGAACTGAAATTAATATCGCTAAACGTGAATGGCTTAAATTCACCGTCCAAAAGAAAACAGATATTTTCAAAATTAGTTAAATAAAAAGTAGATATTGTGTGCTTCCAGGAGGTGCACATTAAAAAACAAGACCAAAAATATTTACAATATAATAAAGTGGGGGAATCTTTATTCAACATTAGCAGAAGAAAAAAAAGGAGGGCTGGTGGTATACATCAAAGAGGGGATCATAGCTAAACATATATATACAGACACAAGAGGAAGAATGTTAATAATTGAAATATTAATGAGTGAAAAAATATTTTGCTAATGGTTATATATGCGCCCAATAAGAACCAAAGGGATCTTTATAAAAATATGTATGATAAGATAATAGAAATAGGGAATGACAATGTTTGATTGGTGACTACAATGCAATAGTGGACATTGAAAAGGACTATCCAAATAACAACAAAAAAAAAGAACAATGGATTGAATGATGTGAAGGCAATTCTAACAATGTTAGAAAAGGTGTCCTAGGCAAAAAACAACAACAAAAAACAATGGAACTATTTACACAGATAGGTGGTTTTCTAACTTTTCTCCCCAGATGTGTTCCAGGGTGTGCTAGACAATCATCAGATTGCTTTATTTTGAGCTAGGAGTTGGATTCAATTGGATGGCCAAATGGCTTCTTCCCACACATCCACATCACGATTCTCAAGTAATACACATTCAATCTTCATCTCATAGAACTAACAGAATTCTAAATATAAAGTTTGAAGAAAAGCAATATGCTGACTGGAACAAATCTTCTTTTATTTGAGAATTAACAGAAATGAGAAATGAAGCAATATGTAAACTTCTCTAGATCGGATACTTAGCTGCCTCATTGTCAAAGCAAAACTAAGGAAAAAAAAGTTAAGGTTTAGCTTAATATATGAATTTTAAGGCAGGGACAATTCAACCACAGAATGATAAACAAGATTGAACAATCCATCCAATCTTGTTTATCACGCTGATACACTAATTTGCTGGAAAATCTTGATTAAAATTTGTGTTGTTACCCTGTGCTGCTACCCTGCATTTGGATCCAATGTTTTGAATGTGGATTTAAAAAAAAAAAAAAAAAAAGCTCCATGAGATCTCTTAGCTTTGCAAACACAATTTTATTTATTTATTTATTTATTTTGTCACAACATCATATAAAAAGATTATATAGTATATAAACATATATATGAGTAATATTAGGAGATATAAGCATATATATATATTTGTTTTCTGAGGTTTTCACGGGTGTTTGTATATAGGTCTTTGGTTGTTCGGGTTTTCTCCCGTGTAAAATTGGAAGTGTCTTGGCGACGTTTCGACGAAGTCTCATTCATCATCTTCAGGCTTCAGCTTCGTGCTCCCAGAAGCTCCCAGAAGCACGAAGCTGAAGCCTGAAGATGACGAATGAGACTTCGTCGAAACGTCGCCAAGACACTTCCAATTTTACACGGGAGAAAACCCGAACAACCAAAGACCTATATATATATATATATATATATATAAAGAAGAAAAGAAAAACAATAGGACAGGAACGGTAGGCACGTTTGTGCGCTTATGCACACCCCTTATGGTCCTCTTAGGAATGGGGTGAGGTCGATAGTAGAAAGTTTTTGGTTAAAGCTTTTCGGATTATGGGAAGAGACCACAGAGTCAGGTAAAGTATTCCAGGCACTGATGATTCTGTTACAGAAGTCATATTTTCTGCAATCTAGATTAAAGCGGTTAACATTGAGTTTAAATCTATTGGTTGCTCTTGTATTATTGCAATTAAAGCTGAAGTAGTCTTTAACAGGAAGGACATTACTGGTCCCATTTCTTGCTATCATTTGATGCATATCTTCAGGAGGATCTACAATAATATGGTATGTTGAAACTGTACTGCACGGAGGATAAATTAAAAACATAACTCTCCATTTTATTGAGGGGGGGAGTTGTCAGCTGTTTAAAAGACAAATACTGTCTGCATTCTCTCATACCAAATCAACAAAACACATCACTGTGATAATGTAATGGTTTCTTATAAGTCATTTCTCAAATGCTATTATTTCTTCAGATTTTTATTGTTTTTCCTAGTTCCTTTTTCAGGTCCCTGACTTGAAGATAAATATTTGGGCTAAAATAAACTCATCAGTGGATATATGGCAGCCATTCTGAGAACTTTAAACATCCTATAAGTGAAATTAAAAATAATGCAGATGAATTTGCTTTGTTTCATAGAATAAAAGGAGCTTTATTTGGCTAACACTGAATAATAAACTTACTTTGTATATCAGCATTTAACGAGCATTGCAGCTCTCTACTCAAATCTTTTATTTGAAAAAGAACCATAATTATTATGCCACATTACTTTCAGAAATGTCAACTTGGCAGCCTGATCCAGAAAGCTACATTCAGATGATGTTGATTTTAAATGGCAGTTTTAAAAGAAAAGCAATGTAGTCATCACAACCAACTTGGTTATTGATGTCCCTTCCCTTAATCTTTTATTACACTTCAATTAGATAAGGAAATTTTTTACACCATCTCTGTAGGATATCAGATGAATTACATTTTAAGTACAGCTAGTATTCTATGCATCTGGAGTCACTTATTTATTTATTTAAAAAACTTAAATATTGCCATTCAAAACAAACAAAAGAGACATGTCTCTTTTGAGAGACATTAATTATCAACTGCAAACCATACTATTCACCTCATGAATTTTCCTCATTTCTTCTAATTGTTGTTTATGTCCCACCACAAGCCTGTGTAAACAATGGATTACGAACTCTAGCTGACCAAAATTTGGAGGCTGAAGCCAAATATCCCGATTCACTGACCATTATTTTGGGAGATCTAAACAAGGCAAACTTAAGGAAAGAGCTACCAAAATACTTTCAGCATGTCAATTGTCCCACTAGAGGCAAGAATACTTTAGACCATTGCTACACAACACTAAACACTTATTGGTCCTTACCACGAGCAGCTGTGGGACACTCTGATCATTGCATGATTCACCTTTTCCTTGCTCACAGGAAAAGACTTAAAACCACAAAACCAACAATTAAATCAGTGAAGACCTGGACGGAGGAGGCAAAGTTAAAGCTACAGGCCTGCCTTGACTGCACTGATTGGAATGTTTTTGAAAGTACCTCTGCAGACTTAGATAAACTTACAGAGACTGTAACATCATATGTCAGCTTCTGTGAAGACCTATGTGTACCCACCAGGAACTTGCAAATATACAGTAACAACAAACCTTGGTTCATAGCTAAACTTAAGCAGCTACATTGTTCCAAAGAGAAAGCCTACAGAAAAAATGATAAAATGATGTACAATCAGGCCAGAAATGTATTAATAAGGGAGATCAGAGCAGCAAAAGGAAGCTACTCTGAAAAGCTGAAGAATCAGTTCTCAACAAATGAACCAGCAAACATGTGGAAAACTCTTAAAAATATCACCGGCTACGGCAAACCTCCTTCCCAGGCTGAAGGAAATCAGCAACTGGCAACCTGAATGTGTTTTACTGAAGGTTTGAAAGGAAACTATGGCCACCTATCTCCACAACTCCCATCTCAGACACACCAACAACAGCCAAGCCTCCTACAACTGACCCCATTCCATTGGGTTCACAACCTCACAGAAAAGGAAGTACAAGACCTATTTCACAGACAAAAGCCAGGAAAAGCTCCAGGCCCAGACAAGGTAACTCCTTCTTGCTTAAAAGTCTGTGCTGACCAATTGGCACCCATCTTCACCTGTATCTTCAATAAATCACTAGAGATGTGCTATGTTCTTTCTTGCTTCAAATGTTCTACTATCACCCCAGTGCTGAAGAAGCCCACCATCAAGGAACTGAATGACTACAGACCAATTGCTTTAACATCTGTAGTTATGAAAATCTTTAAAAGGGTAGTGCTGTCCCACTTGAAAACCATCATGGATCCACTGTTAGACCCCTTGCAATTTGCATACTGAGCAAATAGATCAACAGATGATGCTGTTAATATGGCTCTGCACTACCTCCTACAACATCCTGAATCACCAAAGACCTATGCAAGGATCCTTTTTGTAGACTTTAGTTCAGCATCCAATACCATCATTCCAGACACTCTTCTAACTAAGCTAAACCAGCTGCAGGTACCTGAACAGACTTGTAAGTGGATCATAAGCTTCCTAACAAACAGGAAGCAGCAGGTGAAGCTAAGCAGATACCTGTACAATTAGCACAGGGCCTTCCCAAGGCTGTGTGCTCTCCCCATTTCTCTTCTCTCTGTATACGAATGACTGCATGGGACTGCATGGGACTGCATGCAACTGTCTGTCTGTTAAACTACTGTAGTTCGCAGATGACACAACACTGATCAGTCTCATTCAAGACAATGATGAATCCGCATACAGGTGGAAGTTGGAACAACTAGCTTCATGGTGCGACTGGAACAATCTGGAACTGAACACACTCAAAACTATAGAAATGGTGGTAGACTTTAGGAGAAACCCTTCCATACTTCCACCTCTTACAATACTAAACACAGTATCAACAGTAGAGACCTTCAAATTTCTAGATTCTACCACATTGCAAAATCTAAAATGAACAGCTAACATCAAAACCATCATCAAAAAAGCACAACAAAGAATGTTCTTTCTGCGCCAACTCAGAAAGCTCAAAGTGCCCAAGGAGCTATTGATACAGTTCTATAGAGGAGTTATTGAGTCTGTCATCTGCACCTCTTTAACTGTCTGGTTTGGTTCTGCATCCCAACAAGACAGACACAGATTTCAGAGGATAATTAGAACTGCAGAAAAAACAATTGCTACCAACCTGCCTTCCATTGAGGGCCTGTATACTGCACAAGTCAAAAAGAGGGCTGTGAAAATATTTACAGACCCCTCACATCCTGGACATAAACTGTTTCAACTCCTACCCTCAAAACGATGCTATAGAGTACTGCACACCAGAACAACTAGACACAAGAACAGTTTCTTCCCGAATACCATCACTCTGCTAAACAAATAATTACCTCAACACTGTCAAACTATTACTAAATCTGCACTACTATTAATCTTCTCATCATTTATTTATTTTATTTATTTATTTATTATTTAAATTTGTATACCGCCCTTCTCCCGAAGGACTCAGGGCGGTTCACAGCCAAGTAAAATGCACAATACATACAATTAAAATACTAATAAAAAACTTATTTAAATTGGCCATAATTAAAATTTGGAAGTAAAACCCATTTAAAAACCCATAACTTAAAAAACTAACCCAGTCCAGCGCAGATAAATAAGTAAGTTTTGAGCTCATGTGAAAGGTTCGGAGGTCCGGAAGTTGACGAAGTCCTGGGGAGCTCGTTCCAGAGGGCGGGGCCCCACAGAGAAGGCCGTCCTGGGTGTCGCCAGACGACATTGTCGCGCCGACGGCACCCTGAGGAGTCCCTCTCTGTGAGAGCGCACGGGTCGGTGAGAGGTATTTGGTAGCAGCAGGCGGTCCCGTAAGTAACCCGGCCCTATGCCATGGAGCGCTTTAAAGACGTTCACCAACACCTTGAAGCGCACCCGGAAGGCCACAGGTAGCCAGTGCAGCCTGCGCAGGATAGGTGTCACTCGGGAGCCACGAGGGGCTCCCTCTATCACCCGCGCAGCTGCATTCTGGACCAACTGCAGCCTCCGGATGCCCTTCAGGGGGAGCCCCATGTAGAGAGCATTGCAGTAGTCCAGACGAGACGTCACAAGACGTCATTCCCATCACCCATCTCCTTCCACTTATGACTGTAACTTTGTTGCTTGTATCCTTACGATTTATATTGATATTGATTGATTCCTGATTGCTTGTTTGTACCCTATGGCTATCATTAAGTGTTGTACCTTGATGAAGATATCTTTTATGCACACTGAGAGCATATGCACCAAGAAAAATTCCTTGTGTGTCCAATCACACCTGCCCAATAAAAAATTCTATTCTATTCTCATCTCATAATTGCTCTTCAGACTTTCCAATTATGTCAACTGAATGATCAAGTAGCAGGTATTCTTCTTTCACTGTTATATTTGTCAGTTAGTGAACAATGTGTTGGTGGATTAATGGTGGAAATAAGTTAATAACCATAAAGAGCCATATCACACAGGAAGGTGGAGCAGTGATTTTTCTAGAGTTCTGGGACATTTCTCCTTCTTCTCCTCCTTCCCCTTCTCCCTTCTCCTCTTCCTTGGCTTACAAAAGAATTTTCCTGTGCTTTTTCACGGCTTAAATGGCACTCCTTATTTTGATGTTGTTAACATACATTTACTTCCTCCATCTTTAATCTAAATGTTTTCTTTGACATCTTTTGCTTTAACATTTTTCAGCGATGTAACCAATGTTTTAATAAACTAAAATTAAATCAGACTATTAAGGTACAGAATGGAGTGAATATTGTAAGATGCTCATTATAAATCTCTAATAATATATGTGCCGGTAAATCTATAACAGTTCCATGCCATTCAAATTAAATAGCCCCCTCCCCCAAGTCTGAGCTTTCTCCATTTTTATAACTTAAATTGTCTATGATTTCTTGTAATGTCAACAGTTGTGCCATTTACTTTTGTTACTTCTTGACGGATAGCTTCTACTTCAGTATTTCTCAGATAATTAATAATTTGAAAGTCTGTAGCAAATATCTTCAGTTTACATAAATATGTATAGTTTTTGTTTTTTTAAAAAAACTTTATTAGTTGCAGCTAGACAGATCCTATTTCAGTATGTCATAAACTTATGTTCCAGAAATATAATTTATTTGTTTCTGTTGTTTCAATCAGTGAGAGAATAAATTTCCAGCTTACTTTCCTAATTCTCAAAATTCTTAAATAGTTCTGACTGAAAATGAAAATGTTCCAAATATTATATCCAATTAAAAAAGAGAAATGGATTGAATGAATGCAAGTCAATGACTCTTATGAACAAAGTATATTGTGGTTTGGTTATACAGCACGAAAAAAAGGAGAATTGAATCACACACACACACAAAAAAAAAAACTGTGAAGTAAAATTAAATAGGTCAGGAAGAACGAGAAGATCAAGGAAGTTGTGGTTGGATGAGGGTTTGTGAGGTGCTCAGAAAAAAAGAAAGAAGTTTGAGTACAAAAGGTAATCTATGAGATAAGCAAGGAGGTTTACAATGATAAAAAGGTAAAGAGGTCATAATGTCAATAAGAACAAAATTTAGATATAATTCCTTTTTTTATCTTGTGCCTTTAATTTCTTCAGTCTACTATTTCTGTCTTTTTTTGTGATTTGCATTAGTGGTCCGCCAGCAGCCTGTAGAGCTGGCAACAGAGTCAGACAGCAATGAGGCTGAGGAAGAACATAGGCCAGTCTTGGAGGCTGGTGAAGGCCCAGATGAGGGCTCTGCATTGAAGGCAGAGGTGGGGTCAGGGCCTTTGGGGTGTGTTGTGTGGACTCCAGAGCCTCCAGAGGCTGACAGTAGTGAGGCAGAGAAACAGGAGGAGCCTGTTCCTAATGCACGCATGAGAAGAGCTACCAGAAGGCAAGAGCAGCTAAAGCAAAGAGGACAACTTGGGAGTAGGGCCAAGAAATGATTGACCCCTCCCTTAAGGCTTAAAAGACCAGCAACTGCATTTGGGCTCATTGCCGGAAAACAATGTTGATAGAATTGCTCTTTGTCTTGCTGCATTTGTTTCTTATCAGCATCTTCTGCTTTTGAACTTTTGCCAAGAAAGGCCTTTGGCAGTTTGCCTAATTAGACCAAGGTTAGTGATAAGACTGAGGAATTGTGTTTGGAAGAATTTGCTTTGATTTAATTTGGACTACGCTGAGAATGAGTTAATTCTCAGCTGTTCTAATAAAGTTTGTTTTTAAACTGACTGAGTTTATTACTACCTACTTGGGCTGGGTCACAACATAATTTTACTTACAACAAAAGAGAAGAATGTGATGTATATGTATGTATATATTTATTTATAAAATTTATGGGCCACCCATCTTACCACAGGCTAACTCTGGGCAGCTTACAGTCATAAAAATCTATCGATATATATTAAAACATAAATATATTTGTAGGAAGTTAGTACCCACCCCTTTCCCAGAAGAATGAAATATTCTAGGAAATATTAAAAAGGCAGAATATTATACCTCCCTGGATGAGAAAAGGAGAAACATGTTTTAAAGACATAGCAGCTCCCTGCCCCCGCTTCAGCTCCAAGGTGATGGGATTAAGGCATGGCCCTCAGGACATGATAGGATTAGCCCTCTCTACCCATCCAGCACCAGAACTCACCACATGGCACAAACAAGCCCCTTCATTGCATCACTCAGCAAGATTCAACCAAGCCTGGGAAACAGACTGCCTACGAAGTTAGCTAAGACCCTCTCCTCCTGGGAGTCTGACAGCCAATGCAATACATTTCTTGTACAGCAACAGGAAGCTCCAAGATGGGGCCCAAGAGAGGGTATAAATCTGCATCTCTGTCTCAGCCATGTGTTTTTTTGCCCAGGACCTCAAACCATGTGGTCCTCTCCTCTATTAAACCATCTTTCCAAATAGCCTCCATGTTTCCAGTGTCTTTCTCCCCACTTGGAATGGAACCCAGATGGACATTTCTTCCAACATATTAAAAGCAAAGATTAAAATATAAGAACACATGGAGAGAGTGAGGGCAGAGTGGAGGAAGGTGGGATCTATTATTACCCAGTCAACCATCTCCACTGTGCTGTTCCCTCATTGGGGCCCCAAGCCGAATGGTAAGGCCAGTTCTTTAGGCCCTGACGAAAGGATAGGAGGGTTGGTATTATATTTCTTATATCAGAAATAAAAACGAATTATATTTAACATATTATTATTTAATCCATAATCACAGGTACAAAAACTGAAAACAAATATTTTTTTAAAAAAAATCCCTGCAAACATACATATTTGATTCCTCTTCTTCAAATAAATGGAGCTGGATTATGTCCTGAATAAACAGCATAAACAATAATATAATTTTCAAAATTATAATAACTTAAGAATTTTTCAGTTGAACACACATAGGACTACATACTTTCTTTACTGTATAATCTGTAATAAACATGTTAATTCCTTTGCAAACAAGAGAATATTGTTTGTAGGCATTGCTTGGAGGTTCTGTTCATTGTTTAGTTGTTCAGTTGCTTCCAGTTCTGTGTCAGGATTGTCTCTCAGGAGTTGCCTCTTTGCATTCTTACATGCTCATGTTCATGCACTTAGCTTTAATATCTAACTATCTTGTCTTCTTGTGGCCTCTTTTCCGATTGTCTTAGATTTATATTTCTTGCTTCCACTATGTTCGTAAAATATTTCAACTTCACTTTCATTGTGACTGCATCTGGTAAATTGTTTGGTTTCATTTTATCTAGTACGTCATGATTTGTTCTTCTTCCTTTCCAAGGTATTTTCACCCATTTTCTCCAATGTCATAGTTCAAAAGCATCCATTTTTCTTCTGTCATACTTTGTGATGGTCCCGCTTCCAGGGCAGTGGTGGGTTTCAATTTTTTTTATTACCGGTTCTGTGGGCGTGGCTTGGTGGGCATGGCAGGGGAAGGATACTGTAAAATCTCCATTCCCTCCCCACTCCAGGGGAAGGATACTGCAAAATCCCCATTCCCTCCCCACTCCAGGGGAAGGATACTATAAAATCTCCATTCCCACTCCACTCCAGGGGAAGGATGCTGCAAAATCCCCATTTCCTCCCAATCAGCTGGGACTTGGGAGGCAGAGAATAGATGAGGGGGGGGAGGCCAGTCAGAATTTTTACTACCGGTTCTCCAAACTACTCAAAATTTCCTCTACCAGTTCTTCAGAACTGGTCAGAACCTGCTGAAACCCACCTCTGTTCCAGGGTCACATACTGGCACAGGAAAGATCACACACCTAACCATTTGTTTTTGTCTTCCCAATAACTATTTGTCCTTGCTTAACTTCCTCAAATGTCCTAATATTTTTGACCCACAATTTAAATTACACTTGCCCCTCACTACCCTTTCTACATCTACCAGGTCAGAGCACTATGTTTACCTCAATGATCTCTTCACTGATCCAAAACACTACGTCAAGGACAACTGCTGAGGATTCAATCACTAAGATCATTTTTGAACTGATTCTGCATCTACGATTCACATCCCACACTACGTTCTTTTACATAAATAAGTTTGAAAAAGCTTTAAACCTTCTTTTTGGACATGACTGCTAGGAGGCAATTTGCACTGAGGTGCAACTGTGATTTTGAACAGTTCAAAGCAGAGCTTCATGGAGATTTGGGGATCAGGATGAGCAAAGTTAGACTCATCTGGTGTACTTAAAATGGAAAAAAAATGATTCCAAATAGCTCTTACTTACCCTGGTTAAGCCTTCATCCTAACTCAGAATGCATTCTTAGTGAATAACCCAGTCTGATACGTTTAAAACTATAACCCATAGTGGTGTTGTGGCTTATTTACATTCTCTGGAATTTAATGCACCATTTTTCTTCTTGAATCATGGAGTGTTCAAATACATCTAAGACAAAGCATATTTCTCTCTGGTTTTCAACCACTGCCCTTGAAAAGCCAAATGATTTTTAAGGTAGGCTCTAAATCTGCTTACATCCAGCAATGCTGCTGCCTTTAGCTGCTAAAACAGCAAACGGAAATAAGGATACACACATTTTCAAATGTTATATTTTCTCTTCTGGGAGTGGCTGCCTTTTCCAGAAGAAAGAAAATGCCATAACTTCTGAGGGAGGAAAAAAAATATGGAAGAAGAATTAAAAGAAATGGTCCTTTCAGGGCAGAGTGGGAATTGTAGGATCAATAGGGCCCTTAGAAAACTGATTAAAAGTGTAAATCCAGCAGAAAGGCTCTTTAGCAATGAATGGATCCCTCTAAAAATAGAGCTTACTCTAAAATTCATGTCTGCAGATTGGGTTGGAAAGATTTTCAAAGAGAAAAAGAGAGAGGAAGAGAGAGAATGGATAGATGGCATGATAAGATAAAATCTAGCTAGACTTTGATGGGGCAAAGTAGTTAATCATCTTTCAACAAAGATTGGTGGGATTTCATTGTTTGCATAAGAGGTAAGCATCCTAGTAACATATTATGTCAAAATTTATAGCAATTTAAAAGCACATTGTTGGCCATCTCACAAAATGAATGCCACGGGGAGATCATCTATTTAAAGCAAGCAAAGAGAGAGCTGCCAGCATCCAGTTGCCAAAAAGCAAAATATAGAGTCCCAGTACATTTTTCTTTTCTGGTCCTCCATGAGACACCTTATTAAGTGACAGCCAGAATTCTCCAAACTCTAGGAATAGCAGTAGCCCAGAAACCCACAGCCACACTCCACCAGGAATTATCCAGAACCAAAGACAAGATACAGAAGGATGAAAGAAACAATGTAATTTACAAAATCAGCTATAACAATCACAACCAATTTTACATGGGACAAGCATCACATCAATTAAAAACCAGGATTCATGAACACCGCTGGCAATCAAATTCCATAATCCCAAATCCTTCATCTCTATCCACACCAAACAGCACCAGTTCAATTGGAGCAACACAAAGATCATCAGCCATGCTACTACCTGCCATGCTCATTGAAGCCTGGCACTCTACAAGCAATTCCATCAACAGACACATTGATCTACAACCAGCCTATGAATCCTTCAGAATCCAAATCAACCTTACAGCCAACCAAAAATAGCACCAACTCATACAAACCTCCCCACCACCAGCACTTCACCTCCCAATGACCCTCACCTGAGGTAACTTCTCCATCACAAGAGCTATCACAAGACTCCACTGGTGATTACATCTGACCCATCACAAGACCTGCTACAAGATCCCACTTGACACACCCACACCTGATCTACTACAAGACTCTGACCTGATGGGACCCTCACCTGATGTGACATCACCATCACAAGACCTAATGACCACACAAATCCCTTATAAACAGAAGAACACTGACATCTCCTAAATTCCACTGTTACCTAGCCTGGTAACAAAATGTTTGGAAACCAACCCATAAGCTCCGAGAACAAACCTTCACCCAGACACCTTATTAACTGTGTTTCCTTTTGCCTTGTTTTTCTGGCCAGGTGGAAGGATACTGGACATAAAGCTTTATCTAGCAAGGCCTATTAAGGACCAGTGACTGTTTGATAAACATAGATATACTAACATTTGTTGGTTTTTTTGGTGACATTTAAGCTACTGGTAGTGATAGTGCTGATTATACAGGACTGGGGATCTGAAAGGAAAACAAAGGACGTGTCAGTGAATGCATAGGTGCCTAGGAACACCAGACTGCACATGGACAATATTATCTTTGCAATCATTGATATTTCCAGATTGAGCTAATCAAAGCTCCTTTTATGGACCGACTCATTTGAACTGTGTAAATCAGTCATGTGGAGAACCTGCAACCCTTCAGGTGTTGCTAGGAATTGCAATTTATTGAATTGCATTGCCATATAATTTGTTTGAGATAAATTTTAGGGCCCTGAAAATGATTGGGAAGAAGTGCCCGGAATGCATTTTTTTTCCAGCTAGTGTGAAAGCCAGAAAAAATGAGACTGCTTTAAGGAACAAATGCTTGTGCTTGGGGTGAGAGCTGAAGTGATTCTTCCCCAATATTTTCAAAGTATAAAGGATCTTAATAGACATGCTCACCCTGTTTGTTCCTTGACATAGGAAACAGGGAAAGCTTGTTTCAAAATATCAGTGGAAAAGCCATCTATACAGCAAAATAATACTATTATAAAATTATAATACTATAATTTTAATTCTATTGAGAAATTAACCAATAACTATTCCATTCTACAAACTGGCTTCATTTATGTGGGCACTCACCTCATGGACAAGTTTAAAGTATTGAAGTTTAAGGTTTTACAAACCTATCCATCAACCCAAAAATCCATCAGCTTTTTCTGGTAAAAGCCAGCAGAACTTCAGATGTAATGGTAGATTCACCCAGTGGTGAAATCTGAACCGGTTTACTACCAGTTCGCTGGCTGTGCATGAGCACTGCATGCATGCATGCGCAGTGTGCACCGCGCACTAAATGTGAAGTTCACACATGCGCAGTGCATGCCAAAAGGAGGAATGGGGTAAGTAGAAAAGTGCGCGGGGGGGTGATCAGCTGTGGCGCATGAATTTTTTTTTTTACTTTTAAAAGGATTTTTTTAATAAACTATTCGGCAAAATAGGTTGTAAAAATATGCTTTTAGAAGTAAAAAAAAGCCTCTGACAATTCATGCAGCTCAGCTGTGATCATCAGAGCCTTTTTTTTTACCTTTTAAAAGCATTTTTTAAAAGAAGCGGCAAGCCGGCAAGTGTGCGACGGGGCAGTGATTTTTGCTAACAGTTCTCCAAACCATCTGCCACTATTGCTACCGGATCAGCTGATCCAGTCCGAACCGGAAGCATTTCACCCCTGGATTCACCACAGGATTTGTATTAGGGATTGAAATGCTACCGTTTCTCTCTGGTTCGGGCGAACCAGTAGTGATAGAAACTACTGGTTCGGCTGAACCGGTAGTAAAAATAAGCTACCAATGCGGTTGTACCGGTAGTTCAAAAGCTACCAGTTTGGGCGAACTGGTATTTCCAATGATCAGTTGTGCCGCATAGTTTATATTCGCTAGAAAGCAGGAAATCCTGCTTTCTAGCAAAGCTAAATCTCGTGGCACAGCTGTTCCACCCCTCACTGTTCTACTTATCTAGTGAAGTCTTCTTTTTCCATGTGAAGTGTGCATTTGGCATGCACTGTGCATGCGCGTGGGCAGCATGCTTTTAGCGCATACTGCGCATGCACACGTGCAGCGCGCATTTGACACACACCATGCCTGAGCGGGCAGCGAACTGGTGGTGATCTACAGAGGATTTCACCACTGTTTGTATTCTTCAGTAGATTATTTGAAATACTCCGAGTTCATACTCATAGATGAGAAACAAGGAACTAAGAAAAAAAGAAGTAAAAATAAAAGAAGCAAAGTCCACAGGCTTGAAATTATCGGCCTTTTTTTTTTTTTTTACAGATGACAAAATAGGAAAGGGCCTTTGTTGACTTTCTCGGGGATAAAGTAGCAATTTGTTCAATGGGAGCTCAAGAAATGAAATCCCTTATTAAAATCTAAATTAAAAAGTCTTACACTTCTGGCTTTGAGCAAGAGATGGCATGGTATGCAAACTTCCTCTCCAGAAGCAACAAGGAGGAGCCAGGCAGTTAAAAAATTAGCCAACAGTTGTGCAGGCACTGAATCATCCCCTACTTCTAAAACAGTTTTTATTTTTCTATTTTTCTTTCACCTTTTCTAAAATTCTGATCCAGATATAACACCTTCAGTTTTCAAAGTTGCTTCACCATGCCAAAAAATACTTTTTTTCAATTTTCCCCTCCAAGTATTGACACAGCTGTAGTAACACAGCTACTGGAAACGTTGCAATTTAACACTGGATACACAGTACTTTTTCTCAGGTGGATTGGCTTTCAGTCCGTAAACCTTATTTTTGATCTTTCTTTAAATGGCTAACTTGAACAATTCCCTAGAAAATTCAGGAAGCGCTAATAAAAATAGGGAGTTCTGGTACATTTTGGCTCCAAGGACTACTGTGTCTCTGGTTTTAGATGTCAGAGTCATCTCTAAACATAACTTAAAGAAACTTTGTGAATGTTATTACCATAGCATTAAATGTAGAGAGAAGATTTGTAAGGCTTGTAGAAGGATAGTAAGTAAAAAGTTTAGCCTGGATTACGTTATTGTCCAGCATTTTGGATTTGATTCCATAGAGAATCTTTGGAGAACGCAAGGGTGTGAATGCAATTGTTGTCTACAACTTTTTAAAACGTTTTTCATAAGATCACACATGTAAGGTCAATTGCAGTGGCATTTGCCAGGCAATCTCAAAAAAAATAAAATCAAATCAAATCAACAACCATAATGTTACAATCAAACCAGGGGTGAAATGCTCCCATTTTGGACTGGATTGGCTGATCCGGTAGCAATGGCGGCGGGTGGTTTGGAGAACCTGTAGCAAAAATCCCTGGCTCCCACCCCTGCCCATACCCACCCAATTCCCGGTCGCCCGCTTCCCCACTTGCTTAAAAGGTTAAAAAAAAGGCTCTGACGATCATAGCTGAGCTGCGCGATTGTCAGAGCCTCTTTTTTTTACTTTTAAAAGCATTTTTTGCTTATCAAATTGACAAAATTTATAGAGTTAATTCTTGGATTGCTAGGCAAAAGAAACTTCCTAGAGACATTGTGGTTTATTTTTTGAAAAGAACAGTGAGGAATCAAATTTTGCAAGTTGCTTTTCAGAAAAACTTGAAAATAGGAGAACAGGAGTTGAAGGTTTTGAAAGAGATTCCTCCCAAGATGTTAAGGGATAGAAAGGACTTTACATTTTTTACACAAGAACTTAAGAAATACCAGATTCAATTTAGATGGGAGGTTCCAGTTGGCTTGACAGTGTATTATCAAGGAAGGAGATATCGTATTGACACAGTGCTTAAGGCCAAAGATTTTCTTTCTACAGTGCTGAAATTTGAAATAGAAATAATAGAAAAAAGAATTCAAGAGACTCAAATGGGTGTGGAAGCTGATGTGATTCCAGTGATGTTACCATCAAAGGAACAACCACAAGAACAAAGACTGACGAGGGGAGCCCTTGCGTAAAGAAAAGGAGCAACAAACTCAAAGTAAAGTTCAGGATTCTGCTACAGAAGCGGTGGGAGGAGCACGGCCGAAGATACGGGAGGACGATCTTCAGTTGATTGCTCAAAGGCTTCAGCAGCCCAGTAATGGCAAATAAAATCTTGACTTGGAATGTCAATGGTTTGAACTCAGCTCAGAAGAGAAGAAAAATATTTCATTATTTGAAACAATTTAAAAATGATGTTATTTGCTTACAAGAAACGCATATTAAATTATCAGATCAAAAGTACCTAATAAACTCAAAGTTAGGTAAACATTTTGTTGCTTCAGCTTTGGAGAAAAAACATGGCATAGTGGTTTATTTGAGAAAAGATATACCAGCTAAGTTAATAGAGGCAGATATTCACGGAAGATATATTGCTATTGAACTTACAATAGAAACAAAAAGGACTCTCTTGCTTGGTATATATGCACCCAATCAGCAACAAGAAAAATTTTATAGAATGTTATATGATAAGTTGAATCTATGGGATTATAAATCGTGCATTATATTGGGAGATTGGAATGGAGTAATAGATACACGAAAGGACAAGAGAACTTCTTCCAAGAAGATACCTGCACATGCAAAGCTGCCTAAATCCTTTTTTGATATGATAGAAGATTTTGAGTTAAGAGATGTATGGTGACTGGAATTTGGAGGAAAGAGACTATACTTTTTTTCTGATAGGCATCAATCCTTCTCACGTATTGATTTTATTTTAATTTCTAATGATTTGCTTTTTAGGGTGAAGAAAACTAAGATATTTCCAAGATGTTTGTCTGATCATAGTCCTGTTTGGATGGAATTGCAATATGGAAAAGAGGGTAGAAGAACTTGGAGATTAAATGAAAATTTGTTTAGATATCAGGATAATGTAAATCAATGTAAAAAGCAGATGAAAGAATTTTTTGATTATAATTTGAATAATGAAACATCGATAGAAATGGTTTGGGACTCCAGTAAAGCTTTTATGAGAGGTGTATTAATATATCTTAATAATAGACAGAGAAATAAGCAACAAAGACAGCGTAGGTATTTAGAAGAGGAAATTTATAAGAAACAACAATTATTAATACATAATCCACATGATCAAAAACTTAAAGATGCAATAAAGTTACTACAGAATCAATTTAATATGATAATGGCTGATCAGGTGGCAACAAATATACAATATGCCAAACATAATACTTTTGTAATGCAAATAGACCTGGTAGGTGGTTAGCATACACTTTAAGGAAAAGACAAAACAACGTACTATAGAAAAATAGAATATAAAGGTAAAGAGAGATATCAACAGGATAAAATTAAAAAAGCTTTTTTAGAATATTATACAAATTTATATCTTAAAGATAATATATTGAATAGGGATATTGATAATTATTTGAAGGAATATAAGGTTAAAAATTTAACTTTAGAACAAACGGATGAACTGAATCGGCCTATAACCTCGGAAGAAATTATTTTGGTAATTAAACAATTAAAAATGGGGAAAACTCCTGGTACGGATGGGCTTACAGTTAGTTATTATAGGAATTTACAGGATGAGATGTTAGGTCCACTTAAGGAATTATTTAATCAGATACAACTAGGAGAATTCCCCTCATGGAGAACCTCTTTTATTTCATTGATACCAAAAGAGGAACAGGATTGTTCTAAACCTGGGAATTATAGGCCAATCTCACTTTTAAATAATGATTATAAGATTTTTGTTAAAATAATAGCTAATAGATTAATGTTGATTCTGCAGCGAAGAATTCATAATGATCAATCTGGATTTATAAAAGGGAGACAGATGAGGAATAATGTTAGGCAGATTGTTAATTTACTGGAGTACTTAGAAAAGAAAAATTTTATTCCAGCAGCATTTATTTTTCTCGATGCAGAGAAAGCTTTTGATCGATTGCATTGGGATTTTTTATTTAAATTAATAGAAAAGATGCAATTTGGAGATGGTTTTTTAAGAATAATTAGGGCAATTTATGGAGAGCAAACAGCACAGATTATAATCAATGGTAGCTTAACAGAACCTTTTAAGATTGCGAAAGGAACAAGACAGGGATGTCCTTTATCACCATTATTGTTTATTTTAACTCTAGAACCATTATTGGATAAAATACGAGAAGTAAAGGAGATAGAGGAATTAGAGTTAGACAGTATGAATATAAGTTAAGAGCTTTTGCAGATGATTTGGTGATTACTTTAACAAACCCTATAAATTCTAGTAAATCTTTGTTGGAAATAATTGATCAATATGGGAATGTCTCAGGGTTTAAGGTAAATCAGAAAAGACAAAAGTGATAATAAAAATATGGCCAGACAACAGAAAGAAAAACTAGAGGAAGTAACAGGATTTGAAATTGTAAAGAAGGTTAAGTACTTAGGGGTTTATATTACGTCATCAAATGTGAAATTGTATAAGAATAACTATGAGGTTTTATGGCAAAAGTTCAGAAGGAGTTGATTGTTTGGAAAAATTGCAATTATCTTTGCTGGGAGAATTGCTGCTATTAAAATGAATGTTTTACCTAGATTTTTATTCCTCTTTCAGATGATACCAATAATTAAGAAAGATAAGAATCTTGAGGAATGGCAGAAGGAATTAACAAATTTATATGGGAAGGTAAAAAGCTAGGGTTAAAATGAAAATAATTCAAGATTCTCGGAAAGGGAGGTTTAAAATGCCTAATTTTAAATTATATTATGAAGCAGCTGCTCTCTGCAATAAGTGATTGGTTTAATTTAACAGAGGACAGAATTTTGAATATAGAAGGTTATGATTTGTTATATGGATGGCATGCATATTTAATTTATGACAAAAAGTGGATAAGGCCTTTAAAAATCATGTGCTAAGAAATGCCCTTCATGTGTTTGGAAAAATACTCTTATAAACTAAATTATAAGGTTCCTATATGGGCAAGTCCTAGACATACAGTAGAAAATATAAACATAGAACAGAATCAGGAAATGATTACATATAAAGATCTTTTGTATACTGAAAGAGGTAATTTGCAGTTAAAATCTTTGCAAGTATTAAGAGAGGAAGGGAAAAATTATACTTGGTTTCAATATGAGCAACTACGTGCTAGATGGAAGGGAGATCAGAAAATTGGTATAGAGCAGAACGAGGGAAATTTGGTAAAGCAAATTAGAAATCAGTCTCAGGAGCATATAAAGAGATTGTATAATGTGTTACTTGAAATAGATTCTGAAAGGGACTTGGTAAAGGACTGTATGATAAAGTGGGCACAAAATTTTCAGGAGCCAATATTATTGGAAACGTGGGAAAAAATTTGGGTTAGAAATGTTAAATTCACGAGGCACAGAATCTGAGGAAAATTTTTATAAAATGTTTTATAGATGGCATCTAGATCCTAAAAAATTATCGTGTATGTATCCAGAAATGCAAGCAAAATGTTGGAGATGTAATTGTGATGACGCTACATATTTTCACATTTGGTGGACTTGTAAGGACATAAAGGCCTTTTGGATAAAAATTTGGTGGATTTTACAAAATGTTCTGAAAAAGAAGATAAAGTTCCTGCCGCAATTTTTCTTGTTGGGAATTATTACGGATTGTACAGTAATTGAGACTAAATTGATTTTAAATCTAATAACTGCAGCAAGATTACTAATAGGACAATATTGGAAGAAAAAAGAAGTACCAACAATAGAAGAATGGATATTGAAAGTTGCCAATTTGGCTGAGATGGCGAAGATATCAGCCTTTTTGAAAGACAATACGCAAGAAAGATACTTAAAGGAATGGAAAAAATGGATTGACTATATTCAACGTAGATATCAGACTAAGAGTTATCAGACTGTTTTTGAATGATTATGATGTATTATTTTTGATTGCTTTTGGGGGAAGTTAGGAATTGATGATTGTAGGGGTATAATTAAGTTGGGACGAAAATTTTTTAGCATATGTTTGTTTTATTTTTAACTATACCTTGTGCTCGTTCCGGGAAGTCGGGGGGGGAGGGGGGTTGCGAAGGGAGGGGGGAGGAGGGGGGAAAGGGGAAAAAAATTTTGTAAAACTTTTTGAATAATAAAAAAAAAAAAAGCATTTTTTTACAACCTATTCGGCCAAATAGATTATTAAAAATGCTTTTAAAAGAAAAAAAGATTGCGTGCTACAGCTGATCGCACGCACACACACACACCCGGTGCGTGCTGTTCTACTTACCCCATGCCTCATTTTGGCATGCACTGTGCACGCACGCACCTTGAATTTTGTGCGTGGTATGCACTGTGCATGCGCACGCTCAGCGTGCATTCGCAGCCAGATTTCACCACTGAATCAAACCACCCCATTTTTAATTTGTGTTACCTAAAAAATGCAAAGCTTCAATTGTACTTTCACAAGTGCTATCTTGACTTTTTTTGAGCAAACCTCAAGGATCCCTTTCACAGATGATTGCTGGATAGACCACTGCACTAACCATCTGATGACTTTTACCTGGGTACAGTCTTCCGGGTAAGCTTCCTCAGTACAACTTTCTAAGTTTAATGGAAAATTTTAGAAACTTAGTTTGAAACAATTCACTGCACAGAAACAACTTGCTGTATCTCAAATGTTTCAGTTATTCCTAAATTTGGTGCAGTTCATTAATTGATTTCTCCTCAAAATATAAAAGAAAATGAGCATTTTTCATGAGGGAGAGGGCAAGGTGGAATACTTTTCTCAACATCTCCCAAATAAAGATAGATCCCTGAGCATTAAGCATAGTGATTTTGATAGCATTAGGGCATCATGCAGTTCATCTACTCAACTCTACAGACTGAAAATGTACTTTGATGTAAGGTTAAATGAGGGTAATAAAGGACAAATGGCCATTCATTCATATATCTGTTTTATTTTTTTAAAGAAAAAATCAGAACTGTGGCATCGGAGACAAAATGAAAGCTAGATAACAATTATGTTCTTTATCTTTCTTTGGGCTTTTATGTTTGTTTGTTTGTATCCCACCTTTATTATTTTTAAAAATACCTCAAGGCAGCTAACATATCACTTATAAGGTGAGTTGAGAAAGAGTAGCTGGCCCAAAGTCACTTAGCCCGCTTTCATGACTAAAGTGGGAATGGAACTCACGGTCTTCCACTTTCTAACCTTGTGCTTTAACCACTAGACCAGACTGGCTCTAGTTACTCTAAAAAAAAAGGATTGGAATCTTAGAAATGAAATGCTCTTTATTCCCAGAGCTAAATCAGCTCGAAATGTGTGCCTGCACACACTCGCACACATTTCATAGCTTTGTGTAATCTAGTGAAAGAGAAACAAGCTATAAGAAAACCACTAGGAAAAAGCAAAGCATATCTTAATATAGTTCAGAGTAACTCCTGCTGGAGTTGTAATTTCTGGCTTCTGGGTGTCAGATTCCCAACAGAAGAAAAAGGAAGACACAAACCTGGTCTGTTGCTACCTTCTTTATTTACTTCCTGGCACTTACTGACAATCAATGAAGAACTTCTTGTTTGGTCTACTGGCCCGTGCTTCCCACAACCTTTTATATCTTACACACCATCTACCCATTTGAGCTCACCCACCCAATCACGCTTGCAGCCCCACCCATGTGACCCGGAAATACAGACATATCACTTTAGCCAGCATCCACCATGCCTCCTCCCCAATCTATCCATTCTCTTGCCAGGCAACGTCTTGCTAGGAAGGCTCGAAGCCCCTCCCATTGTTAGAGAGGCCAAGGTGAGGTTAGAAGGGCCAGGGAGAGTAGCGCCTGCCTCTCTTGCATCTTCACTGCTGTGGCCAGTTATGTCATCATTATGCGGCTGCTTCTCAGCTGTTTGGTGGCTGCATGGCTCCCTGGCAGCATGGCCGCGTTCCCCAGGCTGTCCAGAGCAGTCCCAGTGTCAGAATGGGTGGCATGGGAAGGTAGCTGGAGTCTCCTGGCATCTTTTTTATTTATTTATTTATTTATTTATTTATTTATTTATTTATTTATTTATTTATTTATTTATTTTGTCACACAGTATATATAAGCATAAGCATGAAATAATTATACAATATATAAGCATATATATGAGTATGAGTATGTAATAACTATATTAATTGGATATAACAAAGGAAAACAATAGGACAGGAATGGTAGGCATGTTTGGGCTCTTATGCACGCTCCTTACAGACCTCTTAGGAATGGGGTGAGGTCAATGGTAGATAGGTTTTGGTTGAAGCTTTTGGGATTTTGGGAAGAGACCACAGAGTCAGGTAGTGTATTCCAAGCATTAACAACTCTGTTACTGAAGTCATATTTTCTGCAATCAAGATTGGAGCGGTTAACATTAAGCTTAAATCTATTGTGTGCTCATGTATTGTTGCAATTGAAGCTGAAGTAGTCTTTGACTGGAAGGACATTGTAATAGATGATTCTATGAGTTAAACTCAGGTCATGTCAAAGGCGGCGTAGTTCCAAATTTTCTAAACCCAGGATTTCAAGTCTGGTGGCATAAGGTATTTTGTTGTATTCGGAGGAGTGGAGTATTCTTCTTGTAAAATATTTCTGGACACGTTCAATTGTATTAATGTCAGAAATGTAGTATGGGTTCCAAACAGTCGAGCTGTATTCAAGAATTGGTCTAGCAAATGTTTTATATGCTCTGGTTAGTAGTGTAGTGTTTTTGGAGAAGAAGCTACGCAAGATTAGGTTTACAACTTTTAAAGCCTTTTTTGCGATGTAGTTACAGTGGGCTTTGGCACTTAGATCATTTGATATGAAAACTATGAAAGATCTTTAACAGGGTGGGGGTCAGGGTAATGTCCATCAAGCTTGTACTTAGTGTTTAGGTTTTTTTTCCAATATGTAAGACTCAGCATTTGCTGGCTGAGATTTGGAGTTGCCAAGTTTTAGACCATTCAGATAAGAAGTCCAGGTCTTTTTGGAGGATAGCTGTATTGTTGGTGGTGTTAAATAGTTTGACATCGTCAGCAAAGAAACACAATTACTTGTAATATGGTCACAGAGATCATTAATGTATAATATGAAGAGTGTTGGTCCAAGAACGCTGCCTTGGGGAACACCACTTTTAACAGGAACAGGGTTTGATAGAACATTGCCAATTTTGATCACTTGTTGTCTGTTTGATAGAAAAACTGTTATCCAATTGTGAAGGGATCCTGAGATGCCGTAGTCCTGCACAGTGGTGTTTGTGCAGGCAATTGTCTGGTGCATCCTCCCTCCCGAATGGCAGTTCTGGGCCATCTGCCACACTGGAGCTGACACTGGGTCTTTCTTTCAAATTAAGTGTTTGGACCACTCTGCATTCTTCAAGGAAGGTAGTACAAAAAGTATACTATCTTACTTCTCCTTTTTTGTTCAACACAAGCACATTTATTCTAAGTGAGCAAGACAGATTCCTGCATGGAATATACAGTAGTGGAATATACAGTAGTTGGAATATACATGCATGGAATATACAGTAGTTGGCTATCATGGAATATACAGTAGTTGGCTATCATGTGGATATACATGGAATATACAGTAGTTGCATGGAATATACAGTAGTTGGCTATCATGCATGGAATATACAGTAGTTGGCTATCATGTGGAGAAAGACACTATAGAGAGAGATGGTGGTTCTAATGCTTAGAAAGTCTTCTAAGCTGGCAAACTCTTCCTTATCTAAGTTGGTTTCTTCAGTTCTCCCCCAGGTGGCCCTCATGACTGGATTCTATCTGTAAGCAAGGGGAGAGAGAGTGAGAGAAAATGGAAACTAGATGCTCTCACTTAGTCTGATTTCTGTTCTCTAGAACTGGGCATTATTCAGTTGATAGTGGATTCATTTCTTTTCACCAGATCTTTGAATCTCCCTAAACCTGATGCTGTAATTGGCTAAAAGATTGGTATTTCAAAGAACCCTTGATTTCTTTATCGTATGGAAAATGGCTCAACCTGCACAACAATGTGACTCTTTGATGCATATAACGATTTCATATCATGATATGCATCTTGCCTAAACTTATCTGAGTGGAATAGTAGGATTCGTAGGTATCAAGTATCAGATCTTTTATTTTAACTTTGGATTTCAAAGTCATTAAAAAATCCACAAATCCATCTTTAAATCCTTTTATTTCTATGTACACAGGTCTCTTCTAGATTTATGGCACTTCGCGCATGGCTTTTCCTTATGGAATATGAACTATTCTACTAAATCCCAAACAAAATACCATCTTAATAAGAACTTTTCATTCATCCTCCTCTCCTCCTCCTTCTCTTCCTCCTCCTCCTCCTCAGGCCATAGAATGTGTGGCTTTGAAAATCTAGATTCTTCAGTATTTTATAATGAAGATGAGAAACTATAGATTCTAGAGGTAACTAGGACCTCCAGTATTGTCAACTACAACCAATTGTTGAGAAACAATGTTCTAAGTGTGTCCAATTTGTGCAAGCTACTTATTGCATGCTATGGAAATATCTATCTTTGTACCATGTGACCATGTGAAATAACCCTTCTTTCCTTTGAAAAATGTGGCACTTCATTGAACCAAAGGAATTACATGTACATAGTGACCTATGCTACAAATGACTGAAGAAAATGAAGGCTTATATAGATTTATTACTTTGATTTATGTTACCCACCTGGATACTGCTCCTCTCTCCAAAGTGGGGGGGCCCTCCATAGTATCTCAGGATGACATTTACAATGCTAAGTTAGAATGTGATGACTCACAGTGTTCCTAATATAAATAACAGTATAACCATGTCTATACTCAGAAATGAATTGGAGCCTTATTAGTTCCCTACTTAGCATTCTATCTGATATAAACTAATCATCACAACATGTCATTCAGGGAAAAAAGTTACCATATCCAAATGAGGAGGAGGAGAAATAGTTTGGATTTTTTTTTCTAAATTTGCTTTTGTGAAGCACTTTCCTGTTTCATTTTAGTTTGCCTCCTCACATAAACCAGCATTGTTTATATCAATTTTTTTCTTGAGGCTAGAACAATCTGTCTGAAATTAGCATGAGTGAAGGCAAGATGTCAAGCAGAAATAAATGGGTGATATTTGGAAAGCTGTATTCTTCAGATGGTTACATTTATTTATAGGAAGCCAATTTTAATTTGGAAGGAAAATGGAGTTCAATGAAATTAATCACTATCACCACCCTCCAACTTTCCCTAAGTAAGTGTTCAGAATTACAAACTTTACTTAGATCATAAAATACATTAATTTTGACTTTTGGGTAGATAAAAACCAAAAGTTCTAGTGGTAATTTCACACATTATGTTAATGTTTCTATTGAGCCTTTCCAATACAATTCCAAGATGAATCTGTAGTTAAGGTTAACATTGAACAAGACTCAGGAAAATACTTTGGGAATTTTAATGATTAGTCTAGTTTAGGCAAGTTTGATATTTACATTTAAAATGTGATTTAAATGCATTCAAAACTGTAAAAAAGAATCAGGGACTTCAACACTTGTATTGTCAAACAAAGCATATTTGTTTACAACCTTCCTTAATAACTAAATCATAATTTGTTTATATATCCACATATCTTAAAATTGCTAAGTTTGAAAAATACTCATCTACCCTAAATCAGAGAGTTTCTGGGATGATCAGAGTTGATAAAAGATACTGTGGTCTACTAAAGTTTGTGTTTGTTTAAGAGGGAAGGATAGATAGGAACAAAATGAAATAAATCAAGAATTCACATCAGAAGGCAGTCTTAAAGTTTAAAAATATTAATAAAACTGTTGCCTTAAGAGAAGAAAGAGAACTGATTTAATGACTGTGTCATGAGTAAAAGCTTGGCTTCAGGCAGGATGTTCAAGCGTACCTGGTTTTCAACTATGGTTGCTAATGGAATTTACAAAAGATGAATTGTTATTGCAGAGAGGCTAACTTGCTAACTTTGTCTTTGCCACCATCTCAGAAAGAGTAAAAGAAACTAGTATGATACTCCATTTACAATGAAATTAGTATGTGGTTTCCTTCTTCCCAAGGAAAGAAAAATACCTCAACTTAATAGCCTAAGAACTAATTAGCTTTATTACATTTCATAATTAATTAATTAATTAACTAACATACTTGGAATTGAATCCAGAGATTGGTGAGCAATGCCCATGTGTAGAACAATCCCATGGACTGCATTTTAATTTGTTCATTAAAATGGCTCCCATGCTGACAATGTGGTGCATGTAAAAGTCTATCCTGGATTGCCTTAGTTTAGCTTCATAAAAGTTGTAAGCTTCATAAGAGTCACCTTATGGCAAAATGGGCAGCAAACAAATGTAATAAACAAATAAACAATCAATCAAGGTACACCAGTTCTTAAAGATTTGAGAAAGGGAAGAAATACCCCATTTACTTTTTCCACACTATACATTCATTTATATATCTCTGTCATATCCTCTTTACTGTCTGTAAGGTTTTTTGTTTCCTAGCCTAAAAGTCCTCAACCAACTTTCCATACCAAAGAACTGCTTTGAACTTCGATTATTCTAGTTCTCCTTTTCTGATTTTTTGCTTTCCTTTCCTTTGCTTTCCTTTATTTCACCTCATGCTTCTTTCTTTGCTTTCCTGAGGATATCATATGTGATGCTGATGTGAAAATAAAGAATAGTCTAATCAGAGATCAGCCTGTAATGTACAAGAACAATAGCCCCAGACTGTACCCAATATGCATCTACTATTTCTGGTACTCAAGGAGTCCCTGTGGATTTTACTCTGCTAGCCATTGTGAAATATAAGGGCAGTGCTCATGTCTGTTTCAATGATGTCTCAGTGTGTTGAGACAACACTCTCTGAAGACATTTCCACGGTCACGTGGCCAGCATAATCTCATGGAGCACTGTTATCTTCTCACCAAAGTGATACCTATTTATCTACTCACATTTGCAGGCTTTCAAACTGCTAGGTTGGCAGGAGCTGGGATGAGAACAGGAGCTTACCCTGTTGCATGACAGGTCTCAAACCTGGGCTGGTGGCTTTCCAGCCAACAAGCCCTGCATTTTAGCTGCTGAGCCACTGCACCATTCCAGATACTAATGGTACACAGTATTCAGGCCTAGCATTACCTAACAGGTGCCTTTTCGGGAATCCTATGAAGTGTGCCATCTTTTTCACACCAGCTGCTAATACCACAAGCTCACCTACATTCTGCAACTTTTGGAAGTATTTCCTCAATACTAAGTCCTTAGAGTATTTTCAATAACTCAGCCAAACATTACAGTTTTCTTTTATGTCTAACCTTTAAGTTGGGATCAAGATTTTCACATAGCAGTTTGATTTGTGAAAACATGGCTTTAAAAATGTCTCTTAAAATGCTATTTCAGGACCTAAAATATTCTACTGCTTACGTAGTGTTGCTTCTTTCAAAGACTCAAGCATCCTTCCAATTTTTCTATGCTGAAAATCAGGAGATTATGATGTTCTTGTTTCTATGTATTTGTGTGGAATAAGATAGGGGTTCTGAATACAGTGTACCTTGGTACTCAACTGCTTTGAAACTCATCAAATATGATACTCAACTCATTTTGATGTGAAAATTTTGTTCCAGTACTCATCATTTGTTTGATACTAAACACACAAGCTAGAACTTGTTGGTATTGGCTGCCTTGTGACTTACTATATTATTCCTTATTGCAAAAAAATTGTTTGGTATTCATTATTTTCATCACACCTTCTGGAACCAATTAACAATGAGTACTGATGTATTTTTATCATATCAACTTTGAAAGTGAAGGAAATTCATTTGAAATCATTTTTGGATAAGACACAGGTCAAAACAGATAATCATTATCTCTGCATTTCCCCAGACACACACAACTAAGTTACATTCAACAATAATTTGGACAATACTGATAGTACCGTATATACTCGAATATAAGCCGATCCGAGTATAAGCCGAGGTCCCCAATTTTACCCCAAAAACTGGGGTAAAACTGGGGACTCGAGTATAAGCCGAGGGTGGGAAATGAGGCACCTACCGGTCGAAACTCTCCTCCTCGGCCGAGAAGGCTGGCGCGCCCCGCCTCTCACTGCACCGCAGGGCTTCCGCTAAAGCAAAAGCCCGCCAAGTTCGCCGGCCGGTATAATGTGAAAACGAAAAAAAAACTGAGATAAGTCAGAGAGCACTATATAAGTTTAGGACGCCAGCACAAAACGTGCTGAAAAACTCGGCTTATACTCGAGTATATACGGTAATTCTGCCAAAGAGTTTGCAACCTGCTGGTTTCTGAAAGGTTTCTTTGACAGCTTTGTAGGGATGGATGTGGAAGAAAGGCCACTGCATGTCTGTATTAATGGGGGAAGAATTACATTTTTTTTACCTTTTTCTTATTGATGTTTGGAAACAGGCAATCCTGCAGAGAGCTATTCTAATTATGTCCCATTCAGTACAATGGGGTTTCCTTCTAGATAAGAAGATCTAGGCCTGCAAATTTATTTCAAGACTGCTAACCCAAGTAGTAAGACGAAAGAGAATGGATGAATAGCAATTTGTATATCTCATTACTGCCAAAATGTTTCATGAATACTAATGTGAACTGATTTTTAACTGAATAAATGAGTAAGTAGAAATAGAGGAGAACATTTCTAATGCTCGCCACTTGCCTGTACAGTGTGCATACGCATGCACATGTGCACAGACACACACACAACAGATCTAGGAAATTTGTCTGCCTATGATTTTTCTTTCTGAAATTGAATTGTTTGCTGGCGCTTTGTCTGTTTTAACCAATATAATTTGAACATCTCCTGCAGAGCATAGAAAGATAAGGTCAATTTCACAATGCCTTATCTAGAATGACAAGGGTTTTTCATTGTTTTCAGCATCTGTATGAGATTATGAATTAAATAGATCCACTATATTAAATGAAAATAGTGTAGACCGTCGGCCTGTTAGTGATATTACTGCAGCGTTAGTTTTATGAATTGGTGGCAGGGCTGACAATTCAATTTGAAAATAACATCTACAAAATTCATCTAGCAAAACAGCTGTTTGCAGGCTCAGGGCATAATATTTGGAAAGTCCAACTCCAGAGAATTCATACTTTATTTCTCTATTGAAAAAGATAATTGGTGAAACTGATGGTTGATTTATCTTTAAACAATATATACAGACATTCCATTGCATCATGTTATAAATGTAGAATTCAAGAATTTAAATTAACAATATTAATTTCTTTCTCTGTTCTTCTTTTCTTGAGCTTCATTTTTACTTTAACTTTATCAAGGGGCTATCCTACCACCAATTACAACGTGTGCACATTTTATAAAAGTAGCAAGATAAAAGTATGCACTGCACAGGAAGCTAAGCCTACCTGAGAAAAATCAACATTCAGCAAAGGTCCATCTCAGTGACCCTTAACATTTCTTTGAAAACATCAGGACGTATGTGGCAGACGATGATCAGGAACAGTGTTGCTTTAGAATTGACAAAATTTATTACCTCAGACTGCCAAATATGTTTCTTATATCCCTTTTTTAACATCAAATTTTCATGGAATAAAATGCATAACATACGGTTTGAAAAAACTGAAGAAAAAAATATACCAGAAAAAGAAAAAAAAAAGGTACATATTGGTTTAACAGTTAACAATTGAAGTTCTAAATATAGTTATCTAATGTAAATATTATTCAATGCTTACAGTACAGTATATACATGTTCAAAAGTCAATATATTTATTTATGATGCCATAAATAAGTAGATATCCATTAAAAAGCATGTTCTAAGCACTGTGTTTATTTATTTTTATATTCCATTTCTATTTTTATATATTATTTGCATGTGGTTTCCTCTGGAGGGGGCATTATTATTTTTAATAGTACCATGGTTATTTAAATTTTGTTTATACTATGTATGCTGTCAAGAGTAATTTAATTGCAGTAGCAAATAAGTTTAATGAATAAACAACATGGAATTTGAAGAATTTGTTAGTGTTCTCTTCAAAATGAATGAAAAGATTACAAAACTGTAAATGTAATCATTTACAGGCATCTATTTCATTGGGGAAAAACATTTTTATTTTATATGGATCTGTATTTATGAAAAATTGAGAAGAACATTTGGGACTGCAGTGGGTGACTCGTGGAAAATATCAACTCAATCTGTGGCAGCTTTGAGATTCTTGTGAAAGAGAGTTAGAAAAGGTAGTTTATAAACAACAACAGACGTGAAAGAAGAAACTAGTTAAAAAATGTAATAAAATCATGAACAAAGGATTCCCCCCAACCCTCCTTATATCCTCGGGCCGTGATGCCTTCCCGTCGCTTGCCTAGCTGCTGGTACTCCGGCCCGGTTCTGTCATCTTCTCGGCAGCCGGGAGCGAGGTCTTTGGGCCTCATTGGACTCTCGGTTGCCGAGTACGGGGCCGGAGTATGCTAATAAGCAGCAAACGGCAGCGAATGGCGGCCGCCATGTTGGGGGGGGCGCGAGAAGATGCCCGGCGTGACTCAGCTGTTTTCCAGCCGTTCTGGCCGGGGAAGGACACCAATGAGGCTGAGCAGCGTCCCGAACACCCTTTGGGGCGTCGTTAGCCACGACTGCCGGGTTTGGGGCGTCGTTAGCCACGACTGCCGGGATGGGACTTGTACGGCTTGGACATCCCCCCCCACTTTTTCCCTCCTTGGGGACCGGAACATCGTTTGCTCCCCATTGCTGGTTTCTTGCCACAGCCTGCCATAATCACCGCAATTGTCATCTGCGGTTGATTTTTCCTCAGTCGTTTCTCCATCTGGAACTGAGAGATGGCTTCCATAATTTTATCATTGGCTCTGTGGCTTGTTAGGGCCATAAATGGGCCCAGGACTAAGTGGGCCCAGGACTAAGACCATAAATGGGCCCAGGACTAAGACCATAATCGGCTGGCCTTAAGGAGGAGACATGGATGGCATGAGGGCATGGACGTCGTTATTTCAATTAGCGTACTGCACGGGTCTTTGTCCCGTGACGGTGCGCAGCCGGGAGCGTGTGGGAGACCTTTTCATTCTTGTGGTCCCACGGACTCCTACGGACTTGGACCCATATGGTTGGCCATCTTTTATGGGCCTTTGGTGATCTTTGTTTACGACGGATACATCTCTGAACGGCCCGCTCTCTACATGGGGCTCCCCTTGAAGTGCGTCCGGAGGCTTCAGTTAGTCCAGAACGCAGCCGCGCGGGTGATAGAGGGAGCTGCACGCAGCTCCCATGTAACACCTCTCCTGCGCAGGCTGCACTGGCTACCTGTGGCCTCTCGGGTGCACTTTAAGGTGTTAGTCACGACCTTTAAGGCGCTCCATGGCTTAGGACCTGGGTACTTACGGGACCGCCTGCTGCTACCACATGCCTCCCACCGACCCGCACGCCTCACAGAGAGGGACTCCTCAGGGTGCCGTCCGCCAAACAATGTCGGCTGGCGGCCCCAGGACGGCCCTTCTCTGTGGGGGCTCCCACACTCTGGAACGAACTCCCCCCGGGCTTACGCCAGATATCTGACCTTCGGACATTCCGTCGCGAACTGAAAACATATCTCTTTATTCGCGCGGGGCTGGCTTGAATGGAATTTTAAACTCAAATTTTTAGCAATTTTAATGGGGTTTTTGGTTTTATGGTAAATTTCTTAAATTTTTCAGGCTCATTTAATAAGTTTTTAATTGATATTTTAACTTTGTATATTGTATATTGTTCTTTGTTGGTTTTATTCTGCCTGTACACCGCCCTGAGTCCTTCGGGAGAAGGGCGGTATAAAAATCAAATAAATATAAATATAATATAAATATAAATATGATAGGAGCAGTTGTAATTGGAAGCTTTGGGATCAAAGTGACAAAGAAAACCCCATCTTTTTGAAAATAGTATGGCTTCCATGATGTAAGGAGACTAACCACAGTCACCTTACATCTCACCATTGATGTCTTTGGTTAGAGTCTGTGCAATTTAGAATTATGGTGGTTTTTGTTTTTTTCATTCATGCTTGCAAATTCAGTCTCCATCAACCTGAGGTATGTTCTGCTTCCAATTACAGTTTTGTAATTAAAATATGTGCTAATTTGTTTGTTAATGTAAATTTTACTCTTTACATTAAGCAGTAGATAAAACAACTATAGTTCAACTACTTGCTGTGAAAGGAAACTCAATATTTACATAATTAATTTCCAAGCTCTGTACAGGAAATGTACAAGAATTAAAACATTAGAAGGAAAGTGACATCCTAGACATGACTGGTTCTACTCTGATTGTGATAAGCTTGTTGCAGGTATCATAAACTCAACCTGGAGTCTCACTGGCTTAAAAATAGGAATTAATATACTATACGAAGCAAATATAATATAATATACAAAGCAAATGGATATGTAGGCTATTTTCTTTCTAGTTTGTCATTCAAATGCAATAATGATTTCATAATTGGTACTTACTTTACAACTTCAGTTTATTTTAGGCAGCATAAAATGGCAATTATATGAAAATATTGAAAATGACTTAAATCATCTTGGTTCTTCAAGTCTTGTTATATAGGGATTCATTTTTTAAATTTGTTACCCTAGCTCCTAAATATACCCCAATTCCTCAGTGGAGTTTAAAATAAATTATACAATCCCCTTTTCCTATTTTAGCATCATGATAATCCTAAAATAAAGTTTAGGCTGAAAATCTATTTCTGGTCCACAATGTCGGACTGAGTATTAGAACTGAATCTTCCTAGTATTAGCCTGATACCTTAATCACTTCTCCATAATCTCTTGTTTCCTTTCTACATGAAAATTAAAGCCTAGAATGGGGCAACAAATATTCTGATTCCACGTTTGGAGGTGAATTTTCATAAACTTCATAAACTAGTGGGTATTGTGGTTGAGGCATTTGGCTTACATCAGAGAGATGCTCATTCAAGTCCCACTTATGCAGATAAATTACCTGGGTGCCTGCAGTTAACTCTCAGCCCAATTTTGTGGGGAAAATAGGTTTGGTACTGAACTTAGGTAAAGTGCATACCAAATACAAATAGTAAATACTAATGCTGTTAAATATGTGAAGCAAAGAGTAATCATACTTTACACTTTGACTGAGTTCTAAATGTTATGGCATAGGTTAAACTTTGTGAAAATAGCATGAAGTATTTACTGGGTAACATATTAGAACTATTAGCAGTAGATACTGACACTATGGAAAGCAGCTCTGTTCTGTTTCAAGCTGGTATATGGATCCTACCATACATCAGGGGTGAAATCTAACAGGTTCTCCAGGTTCTGGAGAACCGGTATCAGAAATTTTGAGCAGTTTGGAGAACCGGTATCAGAAATTTTGAGTAGTTCAGAGAATCGGCAAATATCACCTCTGGCTAGCCCCAGAGTAGGGTGGGAATGGAGATTTTTCAATATCCTTCCCCCAGGAGTGGGGAGGGAATGGGGATTTTGCAGTATCCTTCTCCTGGGGTGGGGTGGAAATGGAGATTTTGCAGTATCCTTCCCATGCCACGCCCACAAAGCCATGCCATGCCCACAAAGCCATGCCCACAGAACCAGTAGTAAAAAAAATGGATTTCACCACTGCCATACATCCTATAGTAATTTGATTCAGGATCAGAAGATCAGCTCAGTGCATCTAATCAAGGTGGGCCAGAGACCCTTTTATATCTGACTCAGAGTAGGACAGCTACTACAATCCAGAATGTTACTTTGATTTCGCACTTGGCCTGAAGGGGCCTTCCATTTGATTCTGTTTAATCGAAACATCTCTTCAAGGGTCCCTACAGCCCTAGTAGACATGATCCCATTATCACATTCCATTAAGCAGGAGATCATTCAGAAAAGGTGAAAGAATCAATACTCCCTAGATGATTTCACCGTTTCTGGTAAAACACAGAAGTAGTCTGCTATGTGATTCACTGCTGCTAGCATCTTCCTACCTCCCTGCTTCCCAGTTTAGGAGCCTGTTAGCTGGGTAGCTGGAATGATCTTCATGCCTTGTATATGTACACTTATTGTATATATATTCTAAGTGTACATTCACATCATTCATTGCTTATTCTCCTAGGACTACCCCTTTGTCTTAATGAGGCAGAATAAGAGGACTTGATGGAGAGACTCCCCTTCTTTTTTTCCCAAAGATGGCTCACTTGGAGCACTTCCTGGGGATGTCAGGTGGGTCCTATTACTCAGCCTACATGGCTGATCTAGCCAGCCACTTCTAGTTTTTGCAGGAAGATAGGAAGTCTCAGGAGCAGGTTAGGCTTTTCAGGAATCATTGCTACTGTACAAACATTGTCAAAGAAATCCAGGACCTAGATCACAGCCAATTTGAATTGGTGCCAGCCAGTACCTCTGCAAAGACTGCCTGCAGCAAGCAGAATGGGGATGAATATGATTATCTTCAAGTTGATTGTAACCCTTTAGGGAACATTATCGTTTGTGAACCCATAGTTTAACCAAATGCCTATTATTTGGATTGCTTTCAAAATGTTTCATAGCATGTAGGAATGTTGTTTGTGACAATACATAAATGTGTTCACCCTAATTCAATTTTCTAAGCTTCTGTAATTGATTTCCTTTATATAATTCATTAACTCTGTTTAATTCATCTTTGTGAAACTGAAATAAAAACTGATGCAATGGAGTTCGGGACACAAGTTCATTAATTTTAGATGCAGCATTTATCTTAATAAGTTATGGAACAGTGTGATTTTGTAATATAGTATTATCAAACCATGGACATTTTCTTTTGTCACTTTTTTTACATAATAATAAGATTTAAGAATTGCAAAGCATAATTTCAAAGCACGGGTTATGCAAATTTCTCATGCAGTTTGGATATGATATACCCAAATTAGACAACCATTTGTCTGAAATGGTATAGGTTTTCTTGCTTGAGCAGAGAGTTGGACTAGAAGACCTCCAACATCCCTTACAGCTCTGTTATTCTGTTAAACTTTTGTCCAGAGGTTGGTAAATTTTTACTATCAGCCAACTATGTCTACTAATTACATATTACAAGATCAACTCAAAGGAAAGATATTCTTTTTTAAATTGAATTTTTTTTTTAAAGCAAGAATAGGTTGGGCTTTTTTGTTGTCTTTATAAGGTTTCCCAATAACTCATATTTATCATTGGATGTATTCAAGGAAAAGAAAAAATTAAATCCCTAAATATGGTACTCAAATGAATATTTCAACAGATAAATTGCAGGGTTCTTGCTTAAAAATTCATGATGTGGAATGTACAAAGGGACTGAAAAAGTGTGCAATTGTACCTAGGTCTATGGAGATGCTCAGTCATCCAGGTCATGGCTGTCTCAAAGGTGCTTTTTTTTTCCAGGAGGCAGCTGGACTTTCTTGTTTTTCTTTTGAAGATGTTTCGCTTCTCATCCAAGAAGCTTCTTCAGCTCTGACAGGATAGTGGGGAATGGAAGGATTTATATTTCTTGCAGACAGCTGGTCATTGTCATCCTTTGAGAGAGTTGTTGAGGTACTTGGAGGTTTATCTGTGTCCTCAGGGTCACTTGAGTAGTGCAAATGGTTCCTGAGGTCTACAATTTTTTGGAATTTTTTTGGAAGTCTACTCGTACACTATTCGAAGGGTTTCATCCTTCCATTCCCCACTATCCTGTGAGGAAGCTTCTTGGATAAGAAGCGAAATGTCTTCAAAGAAAAAACAAGAAAGTCCAGCTCCCTCCTGAAAAAGCACCTTTGGGACAACCATGACCTGGATGACTGAGAATCTCTGAAGACTTTTAGCCATGCACTTTGGGATAAACACCCTTCGAATGGTGAGCGAGTATAAATGGATTTCCAAAAATTGCAGACCACAGGAACCATTTGCAGTACTCAGATGACTCTGAGGACACAGATAAATCTCCAAGTTCCTCAACAATTCTCTAAAACGATGCAAATGACCAGCTGTCTGCAAGGAATATAAATCCTTCCATTCCCCACCATACAGTCAGAGTTGAAGAAGTTTCTTGGATGAGAAACAAAACATTGTCAAAGAACATTGTCGAGTTGCCTCCTGAAAAATTGTACCTAGATCATTATAATAGTGTCTTCGGGGAGGGGATTTTTGTTTCAGAAGAAGCTAAACTCCCTCTTGATGGGGTCACCATTTTGAATAAATTGTATATTTGAAAAATTCTGAAAAGCTTGCAAGGTTTATTAAGCTGATCTGCATTCAGAACAGCAAGAAAGGTGAATCAATCTTTTTGATAAATTAATCCCAAATTTTTGCAGATAGTGCTGTGCATGTTGAAGAGGTTTCAGGATGAATGTAAAGATGTATTAAGGTTTCCTTCTGAAAGAATCTCAAGGATAAATATTTAATTGGACATTTCACCTTGGCGCCTCACCAGGTGGCTCTATTATATCGTAGAGGGAGTGAGGGGAGAAAGGAAACTCAAGGGCTAGGAGAGAAAAGGAAAAGGTGAGCTCTGTATGGGAAGGACTATTGATCTTATCCACTTATGCTTGCTAATTTAGAACAACCTTGTTCTCTTAAGCTGTTTCCTTTCTTGCTGAAGCAGAAAAAAAAAACCGCAACAATTTTGAATGTTTCCGTTGTGACCCAGGCCCAAGTAGGTAGTAAGAAACTCAGTCCGTGAAAAACAAACAAACAAACTTTATTTGAACAGCTGAGAATTACTTCATTCCCAGCGTCATTCAACTCAAATTAAAACAAATGCCTCCCAACACAAATTCCTCAATTCTATCGCAAACCTTGGTCCAATTAGGCAAACTGCCGAAGACCTTTCTTGGCAAATGTTCAGTAGTCACAAAAATAAATGCAAGACATAGACGAAGCAGAAGATAAATAGAATAGAATAGAATAGAATTTTATTGGCCAAGTGTGATTGGACATTGTTTTCTGGCAAAGCTCAAACGCCGGTGCTGGTCTGTTTTAATAATAATATTTATTTATTGATTGATTGATTGATTTGATTTGATTTTTATACCGCCCTTCTCTCGAAGGACTCAGGGCGGTGTACAGCCAATTAAAAATCCACAATATACACATTAAAACAAGATTAAAACAAAACATATTACAGGGTGGCCGAAATTTAAAACAATTTAACAAACCTTAAAATATAAATAACCCCAATTAAAATTTAATAAAACTTTTAAGCCAGTCCCACTTGAATAAATAGGTGCATTTTCAGCTCACGGCGAAAAGTCCGAAGATCAGGGACTTGACATAAACCTGGGGGAAGTTCGTTCCAGAGCATAGGAGCTCCGACAGAGAAGGCCCTGCCCCTGGGGGCCGCCAGCCGACATTGTTTGGTGGACGGCACCCTGAGAAGGCCCTCTCTGTGTGAGCGTACGGGTCAGTGGGAGGCATAAGGTAACAGCAGGCGGTCCCGTAAGTACCCGGGCCCTAAGCCATGGAGCGCTTTAAAGGTGGTAACCAAAATCTTAAAGTGCACCCGAAAGACCACAGGGAGCCAGTGCAAACTGCGCAGGCAAAACTGCACAATAACAACAGAGTTGGAAGGGACCTTGGAGGCCTTCTAGTCCAACCCCCTGCCCAGGCAGGAAACCCTACATCATCTCAGACAGATGGTTATCTAACATTTTTTTAAAAATTTCCAGTGTTGGAGCATTCACAACTTCTGCAGGCAAGTCGTTCCACTGATTAATTGTTCTAACTGTCAGGGAATTTCTCCTTAGTTCTAAGTTGCTTCTTTCCTTGATCAGTTTCCACCCATTGCTTCTTGTTCTATCCTCAGGTGCTTTGGAGAACAGCCCAACTCCCACTTCTCTGTGGCAGCCCCTGAGATATTGGAACACTGCTATCATGTCTCCCCTAGTCCTTCTTTTTATTAAACTAGACATACCCAGTTCCTGCAATTGTTCTTCATAAACCTTATGAGAGGAGCCAATCATCTTTTGGCCCTACTCCTGAGTTGTCCTTTTGTTTGAGCTGCTCTTTCCTTCTGGCAGCTCTTGTCATGCATGCATTAGAAACAGGCTCCTCCTGTTCCTCTGCTTCACTACTATCAGTCTCTGGAGGCTCTGGAGTCTGCATCTCACTTCCCAATGGCCATGGCCTCACCTCATCCTCATTGTCAGCTCCGTAGGCTGCTGACAGACCACAACAATTTCACTGCAACAATGGCAATGGATACAAGGAGACTGGGGTGTAATTCCCTCTCCCCATTGTGATGGATTGTATCATGAGAGAAGCCTATAGCCATATTGCCTCCATCCCATGAAAACCATAGCATTGCATCTGTACCGTCACAAGAAGTCAAGCTTGACTCAGACAAGAGGTTATCTTTTTAGAGCATCCACATAATTTCTAGACTGCTTCCTTCAACCAGTTTTGACCCCACTGATTAGATACTGCAAAACCCACAATTTTATGATGTCTGGTGGGGGGAGGTGAGGCAAGGAGGTGTTGCTATTCTGTTGCAGTACTTATTCTTTGGAGATCAGGTTTTAAAGCCCAGTATGTTTTGCATAGACTTTACTTAATTTGATTTAGGTAAAGTTAATTTGATGTTGTCACTTTCTAAGTCTCTTTGTATTGTTTTAGTGCTATTGTATTGTGATTTTTGTATTTTAATATTTTTTTTAACTAGGTGAGCCACTGAGAGTCATTAGATTGTGATGGAGATAAAGATAGATAAGAATCAGGGGCTGAGCAGCAGGAATTAAGGGCTGCTGACAGACAAAGACAAGCTATTAGTCCAAAGAAATCAGGGGCTTCCAGAATTTTCCAGAGACAGGCAGTAGACAGTCTCTTTCAAAAAAAGAATAAGTGGTCTCACTATTTTTTTAGGTATGGAAATCTCATTCATGAGCTGTTGAGACAGAATGAGGCTCTAAAGACAAGATAATAACCTGTCTTTAAGGGTGCATCTTCAAGCACATCATCATTCAACATAGCCTAGTTTTTGCCTTACGGAGCTCCCATGCCTAAATCTACACCACTTTTTGCCATATTTCTGTTCTCCTTTGCAGGCTGGCCTTCATACTTCTTTCTATGTGCCCAAAAGTCATCTGGACTGACTATCGCTTTTATGAGACACCATTCAGATATACATTCATTCCATTGTTAACATTCCTCATTCTCGATTTGATGCTCCAGATTATTCTTCTCCCCACATCCTTGAAATGAAATTAGGTTTTCAGGAACATCTGAATTAAAAATAAACATCTGTAGGAGAGAAATCTTTTCACAGAGGCCTATGAAGGTATTCAAATCTGAAGCAAAAAGTGTGTTTCACTTTCAGCAAGTGTAGGTGCACTTGCTTTATCTTTCATCAGCACCTTAAAAATCTGTATTTTTTCCTACTAAATATATGCAATGATTTCTACATAAGGCATGATCTTCAATTATGAGCTTTCAGATATATATGGAAGCTAATATGCTTCTCTCCCAGATATCTGCATTCATAGGAAAAATACGTTCAAAGCAGTCAATGTAAAGAGAAAAAGTTGGCTGTATGGATTTTTTTTTCTCTTGAAATTACTTGTTCCAACAAGATGGAGGGCTCCATGCTGGCATAGCTCCATCATTCTTTGATTGATTGATTTTGTGCATCAGGTGATTTTCAACTCATCAAACCCTTTTGTATATTTGAAAAGAACAGATCAAGTTAGAGTTCTTAGTAGAGGCCCACTCACTTCAAATTATCCTATTTTGGACCCAATGTGCAAAGACCTAGATCTCTAGAGAAGGCTGTTATGATGGGAAAGGAGAAAAAAAAAGACAGACAACAATAAACTAAGTTACAGTGGAGAGCAGTGCACTGACAACCTGAAGGACCAGATTGTTCTGACCTAGGCTTCCTGAGTCAGTAAAACACACTTCTTTTATTGCAATAGCTGTGAATTCTGTTCATTCACAGATGAGTCCCAAATAGTTGTACAGAGTCCTTCGGGATAAAGCTGATAATCACCCACCTTTATCTCCCCTGACACGCTGCCAAAGACCTAATAGGCAAAGCCACACGGAGTCCAGATGCAAACAGAGCTTCAGGCTTTAAATTGAACAGAATTAGCAATGTTGCTTCCTCTTTTAAGTCTTATGGGCAGAGCCAATCATCTCCAACCCTTACTCCTGAGTCATCCCTTTTGTTTTAACCGTTCTTGCCTTCTGGCAGCTCTGCACATGCATGCACTGGGAATAGGCTCCCCTTTGTTCCTCTTCCTCACTGAGGTCTGACTCTGGAGGCTCCGGAGGCAGCGCATACCTCCCAGATGGCCCTTTCTTGGCCTCTGATGCAGAGCCCTCATCCAAGCCTTCCCCAGACCCCCAGAAGTTGGGGAGAAACATGGGCCAATCCTGGAGCCTTCCCCAGACTCCAGGACTGCCCCATGTTCCTCCCCAACCTCCTCACTGTCCGACTCTGCTGCCAATTCTGCAGGCCACCGGTGGACCACAACACAGGTTAGGGACAGATCATTATAAAGAATATACATCTATGTAGTTGATGAAACTCAATAACATCTTGATGCCACATAATCAATCAGGCAATAACTGTGATAATGTGGAAAAAAGAAATCACTATATATATTACAGGTATTTTACATTTACATTAGGACTAAATCAATTTCAAATCAAAAACATAAGAAGAATACAGAGAATAGAAATGTGTGATCTTTTTATTTACTTTTTCTTTTACCACTTCAGGTGTCAAGGGAGATACAAAATTCTGGCTCTTATTCTTCTGGTCACCTCAATCATTGTTAATTGATGTTGTAGTGTGTCTTTGATGCTGTCTCTCCATCTTCTTCTGGCCTTCCTCATGTTCTTTGACCTTCTCCTCTTTTATATATGCCTTGTACGGTATGTAATATAGAAAGAAAAAAGCAAACTTTCTACAGTACAAAATCAATTGCAGATTTTGGAAGGACTTTGAGAAGGGACTAGTTTTTTTAAAAAAATGCTGAAAAATTAAATATAACAGAATATGGGCATATAATGCACTGCAGTGGATTGAATTTTCAATGGTTCCTGCATTAATAGTAGTTACAGCTCTGGACTGGAGCAAATATACAGTACTAGAAGTCCCTCAATATTATATTGTTAACGCTTCCTTGATGGAGGGTGCCTTCCCGTCTGCCTTGAAAGAGATGGTGGTGAGGCCCCTCCTCAAGAAGCCCTCCCTGGATCCAGCTGTTTTATCGAATTACTGTCCTGTCTCCAACCTTCACTTTGTGGCGAAGGTTGTTGAGAGTGTGGTGGCAAGACAGATTCCCTGGTACCTGGAGGAAACTGTCTATCTTGACCCGTTCCAGTCTGGCTTCTGACCGGGGTACAGCATGGAGATGGCTTTGGTCGCGTTGGTTGATGATCTCTGGAGGGCTCAGGATAGGGGTTGTTCCTCTGTCCTGGTCCTATTAGACCTTTCAGTGGCTTTTGATACCATTGACCATGGTATCCTGCTGCGGCAGCTGGGGGGATTGGGAATAGGGGGCACCGTCTTTCAGTGCTTCTTCTCCTATCTCTCTGACTGATCGCAGACGGTGTTGGCAGGGGGGCAGAGATCGGCCGCGAGGCACCTCATGTGTGGGGTGCCGCAGGGGTCGGTCCTCTCGCCTCTCCTGTTCAACATCTATATGAAGCCGCTGGGTGAGATCATCTGTGGTTTTGGGGTGCGATGTCATCTGTACGCTGATGATACTCAGCTGTACATTTCCACCCCTAACCACCCCAACGAGGCCGTTGAAGTGATGTCCCGGTGTCTGGAGGCCGTGTGGGTCTGGATGGGGAAGAACAGGCTCCGACTCAATCCCTCCAAGACTGAGTGGCTGTGGATGCCGGCATCCCAGTACAGTCAGTTGGTTCCATCGCTGACTTTTGGAAGCGAGTCATTGGCCCCTATGGAGAGGGTCTGCAACTTGGGTGTTCTCCTGGATGCTCAGCTGTCATTAGAAGAACATATGATGGCTGTCGCCAGGAGAGCCTTTTATCAGGTCTGCCTGATTCACCAGTTGTGCCCCTTCATAGACCAGGATTCCTTATGCACGGTCACTCACGCCCTCGTCATTTCCCGCCTGGACTACTGTAATGCTCTCTACATGGGGCTCCCCTCGAAGAGCACCCGGATGCTCCAACTGGTCCAGAATGCAGCTGCGTGGGTAATAGAGGGAGCTACTCATGTCTCCCATATAACACCTCTCCTGCGCAAGCTGCACTGGTTGCCGGTGATCTTCCGGGTGCAATTCAAGGTGTTGGTTACCATCTTTAAGCCGCTCCATGGCACAGGACCGGGATATCTACGGGACCGCCTGCTGCCACCAATAGCCTCCTATCGCCCTGTGCGCTCCCATAGGTAGGGTCTCCTCAGGGTGCCGTCAGTCAAACAATGTCGGCTGGCGACCCCCAGGGGGAGAGCCTTCTCTGTGGGGGCACCTACCCTCTGGAATGAGCTGCCTCTGGGGTTACGTTTGCTCCCCAACCTCCGGACCTTCCGACTTGAGCTCAAGACCTTTCTGTTTCACCGTGCAGGGCTGGCCTAATTGTAATATAGTTTTTAACTTGGGTTTTATTATTGTTTTATTAATAGTTTTAATGGAATTCGGCCTAATTGAATTAGATTTTTAAAATTATTTTTTAATTTATTGATGAATCTGTTTTATGTTGGCTGTAAACTGCCCTGAGTCCTTCGGGAGAAGGGCGGTATAGAAATTAAATAAATAAATAAAATAAAATAAATAAATAAATATGTCACCCTTTGATGAGAACCCATGTTTAATACTATCATAAACGATATATGAAGGTCATTTAAAATTATCTTTGAACTTGTTTACAGCTCTGCTTCCACTAGGGCATTTTCTTGATTAATTTAAACCTTTACTTATAATCTGTATTATAAACAATTCCCCTGCAGAACCTTCCAAGGCACAGCACTTTTAGCATTATCGTTGAAATGTTATCACCCAAGCCAATTATTGTCACAAGATGTGTGTCCTCAGTTTGGTGACAATGCAATATGTCCAGTACCCCACCATCTTGTCACATACTTTAAAAAAGAAGGAAATAATTTACCGGTATGTAAGCTGCAGGGATAGCTATTTTGCAAAAAGTTAAATGCCTTTCAAATCAATAGAGGAGAATATTTGTAGCTCAGGATTCAATTGTGGGATCCTTGATGCTCTCTGAGCTTGGTTGCTTTCTTGCAAATGTTTCATTACCAAAGTAGGTAATTTTGGTAATGACAAGGTGGTAAAAAAACAACCAAGCTTAGAGAGCACTAAACAACACACTGTTTAAGAATATTGTGGCTATATTAAAGGATTTTAGTTTGATTCTGACTTCAGTACAAGCACATTTGAAAAATACAAATGAGGATTTTACAATTTTTTTCTGCAAACCTAAGACAAGCTTCACTACCTAATATCTAACAAAAATCTAATCCATTATATTATCAGATATTCCAACCATTTGTGCTCTGTTTTTTATGAAACAGTCAACACACATTCTCTACCTCTTTTAGAGGCTGGATTGACTAGTTATTTTTAAGAATACATCAGATAGTCAGGATTCATATCTCTTCTTTTGATTCACATCAACAATTCTATATGTTCATAGTATTGCATGGTTACATGGTCATTCCAAGAACTGCTACATAACAGAGCTAGTCTTGGAGAATGTCCTGTGCAACTGTTAATATGGAGCTTCAAGCCATTTTATTGAGGAAGAGGGGTATCATTAAGACCCAATCACCTCATACATTTCTCAAACAGAAAACTAGAGGTTTTCTCCATGGGTGAAATCCAGCAAATTATGACAGGTTCTGGATAACCAGTAGCAGAAATTTTGAGTAGTTCAGAGAACCGACAAATATCACCTCTGGCTGGCCCCAGAGTGGGGTGGGAATTGAGATTTTATAATATCCTTCCACAAGTGTGTGGAAGAAAGGGGGATTTTTTAGTATCCTTCCCCTGGAGTGGAGTGGGGATGGAGATTTTGCAGTATCCTTCTCCTGCCACACCCACCAAGCCATGCCCACCAAGCCACACCATGCCTACCAAGCCATGCCCACAGAACCGGTATTAAAAAAAATTGAATTTCACCACTGGTTTTTTCCCCTAAAGGAAAAAAGTACATCTAAAGCAATTGTTTACTATTTAAATATTAAGTAAATAAATAATTAATCACTCTTTTTTTTTTTTAGTAAAAAAGTTTTATTTTTACAATCATGTCAAACAATTCATTCAATGTACAGTTATATACATTTAGTCGGGCCTGCCCAGTCACCACCCCCCTTTTTAACACTCCCCTCTTCTACCTTCTTTTACTATCCAAACCTTCCTCTCCTTCTCTTATCTACATCCTCTCCTCCCTCCACCCTACACCTTCCTTCTCCCTCTTCTACCCCTCTTCCTTCCTCTTCTCCTCTTTCCTACCTCCTACTCTCTCTTTTCTCCCTCCCCACTGTTCTAAAATGGTAACTGGGCAGACCCGACCCTACATTAATTATATTTATACATCTTCAATAATCCCTGTACATTCACCATCACTCCATCTCTAGCCTCAACCCCCCAATTCCCCTCCCCCATACCCCCCGCCCCCCACCCCGACTTCCCAGAACAAAATGCAGGGTATCAAAACTAACAATCATAATCTAAAATAATTCCTAAATTATAATCTCTAGTCTCTCCACACTTAATCACACTCTCAATTCCCCTCTCCTTCAGAAATATATCTAATACAAAATATTTCCTAAATTTACTCATATGCTATTCGATATTTTTTTATCTGATACTTATTCTGAATATAATCAATCCACATTTTCCATTCTAAAATATATTTTTCTTGTGTATAGTCTTTCAAATAAGCAGAGATTTTTGCCATTTCTGCCAGATTTGATACTTTAAGTGTCCATTCTTCAATTGTAGGTAATTCTTCTTTCTTCAATATTGAGCAAAACTTCTTTATTTCCCACAAATAATTAATCACTCTTATTGATATTATTATTGTTATTGTTATCATTATTCTTTTGCTTTGCAAGTACACTGAGATTTTCTGTACCAGAGACAAATTCTTTGTGTGTCTAATCACACTTGGATAAAAATCGTAGTAAATAAGTTGAAGCAATTGAATTCTAAGCAGATTTAATTCCTTTTAACATTTATCCATGTTTAATCTTCTGGAAATGAAAAATCCAGATCTGTTCTCAACCAACTGAAATTCTTTTGCATTCTTATTGTTGGCATTGTTGGCACCATAGACCTTGTTTAGCAAGGAGTCAGCCCTGTTGAAGATCAGTCTTAAGATAGGGGGAGAAAAACGCCATTGAATTACATCCCAGACATTCCTTAATTTGGGCCATACTCACTGGGATTTGTGACATCTGCCCATGCTTTGTGTAAGGAGGTTCAGTTTAAATCCTTGCCATCTCAGTCACGGAAGATTATTTCACTACATGATTACTGCAGTGAGATTACTATATGCCCAGAGATGTAAAGATTCAGTATAGACACTATGGAGGATTGGCTGGTAAAGTTAACAGATTTTGATGAAATGGGTAAATTGATTTTTTTTTTTTGATAAAAGACATTATCTACATTTTTTTTTGGATGACTAGAAGCTTCTTTTTGTGTAAAAATGAAAAAAATAACTGATTTATAGTTTTGATGAGTAGATATAATAGATTAAGAATAGAAGAGCAATGTAATGTAACTTTAGAAAGAGAGGTTAAATATATATTTATACTTTTAGCTGCCGTAAAAAATATCAGAAGCCACTTCTTTACATCTTTTTTCTTTCTTTGCTTTCTTTTCCTAACTTTGTATTCTTTTCTTGTCCTTTTTGCTCTTTCTTTCTTTCTTTCTTTCTTTCTTTCTTTCTTTCTTTCTTTCTTTCTTTGTTCATTTTTAATCTTGTTAAAAATATTAAAATAAAAATAAAATAATTTTAATAAAAATTATGCATATAAATCCTTACAATCTCTGGTTAAACAATGAGGGAATGTGGAAATACATTTCTCTGACATCTTGCTGCTATTTAAACTGACTTGGTAAAAGACATGGACCTCTGTACCTCCTGTTTTGTATTAAAATTAATCAAGTTGACCCATCGCTTTTAGCAATGTCTCTTTACTAAACTATGTGGTATGGTTGGTTCCAGTTCTGATTGTTTCTCATTCCTTGGCTGTTTGATTTTGTTGGAAGTATTTTTTTGGAAATCAATACTGAGAAAGCACATGCACATGTAGATGAGCTAGAAATGTGACAGAAACCCCAAAAGATCTTTTATGTAAAAGGAAAAAAAGATTATAGCAAAAGGAAGGCCATATTTCATAATTGTCAGTTGGATTTGCTGGAAGAGTTGTTATCTGGATTTCTATTCCAGTATTAGAAGCTGAGAACTATTCAAATGGTTCTGAATAACATTACACTTGAGGAAAAGTTGAAAAGGGAATAGCTTGAAGCTTCAAAAAGACAAAGGAGAAAGCTATTGGAAAGAGACAGCTATGCTTTTGGTTAAAAGGAGTAAAGAAATATAAATAGCCTCAAGATAACTGAATGACTGAATGAGGTTAAAAAGCAACAGCAGTAGACTGAAGATACATATATCATGGAATATTTAAAGTTCCTGAGACTCCATCACTTCAAATATGGCAGTATGTTGTGGCAAGACAGAAATGCCTCACAGTTAATGTGGGAGGTACCGAAGAGATGATGCAAAGACAGAAAACAATTATTTTGTATTACTATCTCATAGCCTTTCCTTTTTCTAGCACATCTTGGTCATATTTGAAGCTTTGGTAGACTTCAAATAATTCTGAAATTCTGAGAGAACTCAGAAAGATTCCAAATAGAAATGTTGGAAAGCCACTGACTGTTAGAATACAGAATACAGAATAATAGAATTGGAAGGGAGGGGTCAATCCACTGCTCAGGAGGTTCTGCGCATGCACAAGATGGTGGCACCCTGAGGATCGGCGTTCGGCGATTTTTCGGCCTCATTTAGATGGCAGCGCCCCTGGTCGTCTGCTTAGCCACCCATGCCCCCAATCTGTTGTTTTAGCTTTCGGGCAGCCGTGGGAGAGGTCTTCGGGTCTCCTACGCCCCACGGTTGCCAGGAACGGATCTGGGAGGGCGAGCAGTGGATGGTGGCGGCCATGTGGAGAGGGGGTGGAGAGCCGGTCTGTTTATGCTTCGGCCGTGCTGTTTTGGGCCCTTTCCCTCGGCTGCGAATTTGAACTGCAGCGAGGGGGGAAGCAGTGAACTGAGCAGTAATGGTTTGTGGCGTTTTGGACAGCTTTTGCCACTTTTTCCAGCGTCTACTGCTACCGTTTCCATCATGTGGTCTTTGGCCACGAAGGCTTCCCGACTCACTCCACTGTGGCCTTTGTTCATCTTGGCGGCCTATTGCGGCCTATTGTGGCTTGCTATGGCCTGTTGCGGCCTCAATTTCTATCTAGGCGTTCTCGTTTCCTCGTTTCCTCCAATCCTTCAGCCCCTTCAGCCTGGCTTTTCTGTGAGGCCTCTTGGAGGGTTTTGGAGAGACTTGGAGAGACCTGGTCTCTGGATCGATCCGGACCCAGACATCACAGGGGTGTTGGTGGTGGAGATGGAGCGACCCCTGGCTGGCATGGGCTGGACGAATTTGGAGCCGGTCATTGGAGGACTGCCTGAGGCCGGTGGAGAGGTCTTCGGGTCTCCTACGCCCCACGGTTGCCAGGAACGGATCTGGGAGGGCGAGCAGTGGATGGTGGCGGCCATGTGGAGAGGGGGTGGAGAGCCGGTCTGTTTATGCTTCGGCCGTGCTGTTTTGGGCCCTTTCCCTCGGCTGCGAATTCGAACTGCAGCGGGGGGGAAGCAGTGAACTGAGCAGTAATGGTTTGTGGCGTTTTGGACAGCTTTTGCCACTTTTTCCAGCGTCTACTGCTACCGTTTCCATCATGTGGTCTTTGGCTACGAAGGCTTCCCGACTCACTCCACTGCGGCCTTTGTTCATCTTGGCAGCCTATTGCGGCCTATTGTGGCTTGCTACGGCCTGTTGCGGCCTCAATTTCTATCTAGGCGTTCTCGTTTCCTCCAATCCTTTGGCCCCTTGGGGGAGGCCTGGCTTTTCTGTGAGGCCTCTTGGAGGGTTTTGGAGAGACTTGGAGAGACCTGGTCTCTGGATCGATCCGGACCCAGACATCACAGGGGTGTTGGTGGTGGAGATGGAGCGACCCCTGGCTGGCATGGGCTGGACGAATTTGGAGCCGGTCATTGGAGGACTGCCTGAGGCCGGTGGAGAGTAAGGCAATTGGAGGTACCCTGGTCTGCTCCCGGCCTGTTCTTTTTCCCTGACGTTGTGATATCATCGATAGTTTCCTGGCCTTTTGTGACTCTTATGGCCATGTCTACTCCTTTGTGGGTCATCAGGAATCTAGGGGAAACTTGTCCGGGGACAGCAAAATTACATCAATGGTGGAAACGGAACATCAATCCCACCCTTTCTCTTATGCTTAGGACTTGGCCTTGGACTGTTCTATACTATTTCTACCCTGGATTTAAGAGCTTATATTCATTGGACCGAATTAAGATCTTGGTCTGGATATTAACCAGGAGATACCATCATGACTGTCCATTGTTTGCATTATTACATGCCTGTCCTTAACTGAGAACTAATTTTATATTACCATTCTTGCCAATTTCGAGATGGAGCCATCTTTCGCCGAATTTTTATTATGCGGTATTCCTCAAATGAACTCTTGTGCCTGCGAGGTGCCCCTGCCTCACAGGAATGGCCCCCTACATTACCGAGGGCCAGCCTCAATAATGGGACTTGGGACCCACAGAGGTGGCATGCGCGTAGAAAGAACCTCTGGGGATTTTTAGATAGTGAATTTTTAAGGGGAGGGATGGTAAGGGCGGGTGCTGGGGGTAGCCCGCCGAGGGAGGGGCCAGTCACTGCGCGTACTTGCGGCGGGGTTTTAATAGGTCCGAAGGTTCTGGGTGAGGGTGATGTTCCTGACGATGAGGGTGGTTCCATCTGTTTGGTTAGTGGGAGGGGCAGATATGGCGGAAGTGAGCGGCCATATCGATCGTTGGGGGCGCATGCTCGATGTTTAAAAGCAATCACGCGCCCCGGCCCCTCAGACTTTTCCCGTTCCCCGGGCGGCCAGGATCCTCAGAGCTTGGGCCTTCGGTTGATGCTTTGCAATGCACGGTCCATAAAGCCCCCCTGCTTTGCAATCTTATGCAGGGGGGATCCGTGGACCTTATGGGCATTACGGAGACCTGGCTGGGCACAGAAGGGGAAAATCCCCTTGTCGAAATGTGCCCACCGGGTTTCCGAGCATTCCATCAACTGAGGGCCCAAGGTAGGGTTGGGGGGGTGGCGGTTGTGATTAAGGAAAGTCTAGAACCGAGGGAGACCACTGTACCTCAGATAGTCGGTTGTGAATCCCTCTTTGTGAAATGGGGTCATAGGGTGCAGGTGGGCTTGTTGATCATGTACCTGGCTCCTTGCTACGTGACTACAGCCCTGCCCGAGCTGCTGGAGGTGCTTGCCGGGGTGGTGGTTGAGACCCCCAGACTTATAGTCATGGGGGACTTTAACTTGCCATCCACCGGCTTGTCATCAACGGCGGCTCGGGAGTTCATGGCCTCCATGACGGCCCTGGACCTGACACTAATAGTTGATGGCCCTACTCACATAGGGGGAGGCACACTGGATCTGATTTTTATCTCTGGACAGTGGTTAAATGATCTGGATTTAAGAGATTTAATTACCGAGCCACTGTCATGGTCAGATCATTTTCTCCTTCGTCTAGACTTTTGGACCGCCATTCAACACCACAGGGAGACGGGACCAACATGCTGGTTCCATCCCAGGCGCCTGATGGACCCGGAGAGATTCCTGATGGAGCTCAGGCCACTTCCTGAGGATCTGGCCCACGGCACGGCTGAGGAGCTAGTTGCGGCCTGGGAACGGGCCGCAACTGACGCTTTAGACCATGTCGCGCCTTTGCGGCTTCTGACCCAGCGCAGATCTCAACCAGCTCCTTGGTTCTCTGAGGGGCTGAGGGAGATGAAACGCCGGAGAAGACGCCTAGAGAGTGCCTGGAGATCCAGCCGTTCCAAGGCTGACCGGACACTAGTTAGGTCCTATAGTAGGACTTACCTAGCGGCACTGAGGGAAGTGAAGCGTTCTTCCGTTTCCTCCCTCATTGCATCGGCAGATAACCGTCCAGCGGCCCTGTTTCGGGTGACCCGCTCCCTTCTTCATCAGGAGGTGCGGGATGATCCCTTGCAGGGCCGTGCCGAGGAGTTTAGTGGTTATCTATACGATAAAATCGTTCAGCTTCAGGACGGATTAGATCAATATTGGGTAGATCCAGGTGAGAGGCTGGAGACACGTCTTGTTGAGACTATTTGGGATGGATTTGACCCTGTGACTCCCGAGGACATGGACAGGTTTTTGGGGCGGTTGAATGCCACCACATGTTTATTGGACCCATGCCCTTCCTGGTTGGTGCTGGCCACACAGGAGGTGACATGAGGCTGGCTCCAGGGGATTATCAATGCTTCTTTGATGGAGGGGGTTTTCCCCGCTGCCTTGAAAGAGGCGGTGGTGAGGCCCCTCCTCAAGAAGCCTTCCCTGGACCCGACTGTTTTAGGAAATTATCGTCCAGTCTCCAACCTTCGCTTTGTGGTGAAGGTTGTTGAGAGTGTGGTGGCACTTCAATTACCCCAATACCTGGATGAATCAGTCTGGCTTCCGACCCGGGTACATTACGGAGACAGCTTTGGTCGCTTTGGTGGATGATCTCTGGAGGGCCAGGGACAGGGGTTGCTCCTCTGCCCTGGTCCTATTAGACCTCTCAGCGGCCTTTGATACCATCGACCATGGTATCCTGCTGCACCAGTTAGGGAGGTTGGGAGTGGGAGGCACCGTTTATTGGTGGTTCTCCTCCTATCTCTCTGACCGGTCACAGACGGTGTTGGCAGGAGGGCAGAGATCGACCGCAAGGCCCCTCACATGTGGTGTGCCGCAGGGGTCGATTCTCTCGCCTCTCCTGTTCAACATCTATATGAAGCCACTGGGTGAGATCATCAACGGCTTTGGGGTGAGGTACCAACTGTACGTTGATGATATGCAGCTGTACTTTTCCACCCCAGGCCATCCCAACAAAGCTATCGAAGTGCTGTCCCGGTGTCTGGAAGCGGTACGGGTCTGGATGGGGAGAAACAGGCTCAAACTCAATCCCTCCAAGACGGAGTGGCTGTGGATGCCGGCACCCCGGTACAGTCAGCTGCAGCCGTGGCTGACTGTTGGGGGTGAATCATTGGCCCCAGTGGAAAGGGTGCGCAACTTGGGCATCCTCCTGGACGGACGTTTGTCTTTCGAAGATCATCTGACAACTGTTGCTAGGAGGGCTTTTTACCAGGTTCACCTGGTTCGCCAGTTGCGCCCCTTCCTTGACCGGGTTGCCTTATGCACGGTCACTCATGCTCTGGTTACCTCTCGCTTGGATTACTGCAATGCTCTCTACATGGGGCTCCCCTTGAAGAGCACCCGGAGTCTCCAGTTGGTTCAGAATGCAGCTGTGCGGGTGATAGTGGGAGCCTCACGTTGCTCCCATGTAACACCACTCCTGCGCAGTCTGCACTGGCTACCTGTGGTCTTTCGGGTGCACTTCAAGGTATTGGTGACTACCTTTAAAGCGCTCCATGGCTTAGGGCCAGGGTACTTATGGGACCGCCTGCTGTTACCGAATTCCTCCCATCGACCTGTACGCTCTCACAGAGAGGGACTCCTTAGGGTGCCGTCCGCCAAGCAATGTCGGCTGGTGGCCCCCAGGGGGAGGGCCTTCTCTGTGGGGGCTCCCACCCTCTGGAACAAACTTCCCCCTGGACTTCGGCAACTGCCGGATCTTCGGAATAGCTGAAGACCTATTTGTTTGTTTGTTTGCGCAGGACTGGCATAGGATTTTAATTAGTTTTAATGTTTTAATATTTTATAATTTATGGGGTTTTATTCTAAATATTTTAATTCGGCCATTTGTGTAATAAGTTTTTTAATTCATGGTTTTATGTGTATATTTCTGTCGTTTTTTATTTTGGCTGTAAACCGCCCTGAGTCCCTTGGGAGAAGGGCGGTATAAAAATTTAATAAATAAATAAATAAAGCAGGAGACCCTATCACTTTCTGGACAATATGACAGTCAGTGAGATGAACAGATGGCCTATATAATAATTTTTTAACAACAGGAATTACCTCCTTACAATAAAGTAACACTGAAGAATTTTAAGTTGAAAAATTATCATCTATGTCTGTTTTTCTCAACCATGGCAAGTTTAAGAGGTATGGACTTCAGCTCCCAGAATTCTCCAGAAGAAGCACACCTCTTAAACTTGCCAAGGTTGGGAAACATTGATCTATGTATTGCAAATTGTTACATCTAAACAGAGAAACATAAATGATTTTTCAAATACAATCATATCCAGTGAACAAACCACTGGACGTTTAGCATAACATCATTATTATATTTTGCTTTATTGGCACTGCTCTTCTGAGAAATCCTGTCATTTATATTTCTCCTTTTCTTTTTCTTTAAATAACCACAGTTACTTCAAATCATATTTATAGCAAAGGTATTGAAATCAATGGGACTGAAGTTAACTTTAGCGTAATTTCATTTGAAATTTCAAGGTGTTATTTTGATTACACTTCATTTCCCCATTTTTCAAACTCAGGCTAATTTTATCTCAATTTGAAAAAGTCAAAACTAAATGGGCACATATTTTATATTGTTTCTAATACATGCATTTTATTCTCTACAAGATCAAATAAACAAAGAGGACCAACCCCTCAAATAAAGAAATCAAATAAAGGTTGATGATTTTGTTGACTTCTCTCAAACATCAGCTAGTGATGTGAACAATTGATAAACTTGGAAAAACATCTATGCTTGGCCAGGTTAAGCAATGGAAAAAGACATGACAGTCGTAAAGTAGATCATGAAACTTTGTTCAAGCATTTTCCAATTAATGTATGTTTTTAGCTCTTTATGTATGTTAATAGCCCCAACAATGTAATTATAATATGTTTATATTAATCGTATTTAGGAAAAAGCATAAGATAAAACATCATCTTTACAAAGAATGAGAAGTAATACAAAGCTATATTAATACAAATGAAGGCAAATATATGTGTCCCAGATTGGATCCTACTATATTAATAACCAGAAATTCATATTACTAAAAGAACAGACACCCCTGTAACATTTCTGTCTAGAAAATTTTGAAAGTGTACCATCCTGTTTCTAAAGACTTACCCTTAAAATAAGATTATTTATTTATGAAGGGTGCATTTGTTGTTCCTGGACATGATCCGGGAATCATAAAATTGCTTGGTTTTCTCACTCCAAGAGGGATATTGAAGCTTTTTCTTTGACCTCAGAGGATAGAATAGAATAGAATAGAATAGAATAGAATAGAATAGAATAGAATAGAATAGAATAGAATAGAATTTTTTATTGGCCAAGTGTGATTGGACACACAAGGAATTTGTCTTGGTGCATATGCTGTAGTGTACATAAAAGAAAAGATACCTTTGAACCCCCACTAGCAGTTAAAAAGGAAGAAACAGCTGCAATCACACATTGCTCCCGGAAGCACAAAGCTGAAGCCTGAAGTTGACGAATGAGACTTCGTCGAAACGTCGCCAAGACACTTCCAATTTTACCCGGGAGAAAACCCGAATAACCAAAGACCTACATACAAACACCCGCAAAAACCTCAGAAAATAGATAGATAGATAGATAGATAGATAGATAGATAGATAGATAGATAGATAGATATAGATATAGATATAGATATAGATATAGATATAGATATAGATATAGATATAGATATCAAGGTATATAGAAGAACTAATGTCAAATAAATCCTTTTGCCTCCTACTGGCCACCAGGACATTTACCCAAATTGGAATTTTAGAGGGTCTAAAAATGGGGGGAAATATTACAAATAGGAGGTATCTCCAGGTACTGAGGGAATCAAACAAAATCAATGGATGTAAAAATGAGGAGGAGGGGTTGACCACACTATTGAGATACGTTCGTGATTTCCCTCCCCCCACCTCATCAAGGATTTGGTTTGTTGATTCTTTTTTTCTTTCCATATCATCACTTTTCATCAATTTCCAGCAGGGCTTCAACAAACAACAGAATATTAAAATTCACAATGTTACTCTATAACTATATGTAGTAACATTTACATGAAACCCATGACTGGAACATACTGATAGAAGGATACAAACTGTTCAGAAAAATCAGACCCCATAAAAGAGGAAACGGAGTTGCACTATATGTAAAAGACTACTATATTGCTACAGAAACGCACAAAACCAAAGACAAAAACCTCCTAGAATGCATATGGGTCAATATAAAAGAAAAAGAAAAAGAATGACATGGCCATAGGTGTATACTTTAGGCCACCCAATCAAGCAGGAAAAAATAGATGTCCTTTTTGCTAACCAACTAACAAATATATGCAGGAAACACACTACAATAGTAATGGGAGACTTCAATTACCCTGACTTCAATTGGAAGACTAATTCCGCACCAAGTGAGAAATCAAATAGGTTCCTAACCAACCTAGCTGACAACTCTGTTGTCCAACCGGTAGAGCAGGGAACTAGAGGGACAGCCATACTGGACTTAACCTTTACAAACAGAGAAGAAGTGATAGAGGGAGTTGAAATTGCAAGAACCTTGGGTGAGAGTCACCATGTCATACTAGAATTCAACATAATGCAAACATAAGCAATAGAAGATAATACCAGAGTCTTAGGTTTTAAAAGAGCTGATTTTAACTTTTGAGTGGAGGGGCTGTAATCACCCAGGTAGTTTTTTATTATTATTATTATTAAAACAGTAATGTATAACAAAAATACTAAGGCAATATAAAAACTTTCAAAATTCAAAAATTACAATAAGAAATGTGAAAGGCCAGGTTGAAGGCATGTGTCTGAACTCTTTTCATAAACCAATCTTAGTTACACTGAGAACTATGCAGGAACTCGCCTTTTCTTATGGGATAACATTCCTTGAGTGTCAGGATACAGAAGCAGTTGCCCATGATCTAAGCATGCCTGATGCTGGTGGAATGTATGGTTTGACAGGGAAAATGTCTTTTTTTGTTTATAGGGTGCGTAATTGGAAAGACTGCCAAATAAATTAGACATGCATTTAACAGGGATCAGGAATTCAGTTTGGGTGTTTTAAAACCAATTTGTTTGAAGCCATAAGATGGAATTTTGTCCAAAAAAAAAAAAAAAGTTTGAAAAAAACCCCTCTTATACAAACACAGCTGTCCTGCAATAAAATAATGCTATGCTATATATTATCTGTGCTTTGACTTTTTCCAAGACTGGAAGTAGTGCAGAAATAAATATTCATGGCGAATATCAGATCTAATGAATTTCACAGATTTGCTGGGTGTAAACTCAGCTGTAGCATTCATCAAAAACAGTATAGTCTGAATAGCATTTGAAAGTTTAGGGAACATATTTATTATGTCACTTCAAAAAAGGCTGAAGCAAGGGAAATATTGCAGCTGCTGATCATTATCCATGTTATCAAAGTCACTAGTGTTGTCTGTGCATGTAAACAAACTACATAGAAAAGGTGGCAGTGGGGCATCACCAATTAGTCACTCATTTGCATGGAGGAAACAAAAAACAATTTTCTTATTAAGCATGATCATGGGGTGTAAATGCATAGCAATCTGGAGGAACCACATACCATTTCTTTCTATATAAACCATATTTTTTTAAAAAATTGCTGTTAAAATCAAATTACATTACATTTACACTTTTCTAGGGTAACCATAAACAGAAAGTGCTGAATGTTTTGGGTTTTTGTTTTGTTTTTTCATCCACTTGGACCACTTCTGAAGCTTGGCAAGCCACTTTGCAGGCTGTTCCTCAATCCTCTGAAGGTTTGGAAGAGGTGTTCCACAAGAGCCTGAAGAGAAAATTGGAATCAGAAAAGAAAATTATTTTCTCTGATATGAATCAAGGAGAGATGTTTCTGCTGGAGCAAAGCAACTTTTGTCAGTACAAGCAATACAGTCAAGAAACAACCCTTTGGTATCTGTTAGAAAATGTCTGTTAGAAAATGTCAAGGCTATGCTCTTTCTTAAAATTAATTGCTACACTATAAAATGATGATTACCCAATACAAAAATACTGATGTAGATGTAAAGATTTATGCTTGTATGTATTTGCTTATTCTGCTGTCAGACTTCCTCAGCATCTGTTTTGATGCACAATTAAAATCAACTGTTGAAAGAAATTAAAGTTGTTAAGGAGGAATATGAAAAGACCAAGAACAGATAAGGATATCAGAACAAATAGTGGAAATTGTCAAGTAGAGAACAGAAGCAAAGCCAAGAGAGACAAAGATCTCAGTATTACAGACCTTGAAGATGGAAATAAACACACGCACAGAGAGAAAAAAATTAAAAAAAAAACAAGAAAAGAATTCCAAAAGTGTTTCCAGTTCAGAGGGAGATTTTTCAAGTTGGTTTTCTAAACGTCATCAAAGGACATATGGTGACTAATTTAAAGAAGATCAAAGATGTAAGTAGTATATTGAAATTCTGTACAGTAAAAATATTCACATCCAAGGTATGTCAGAATATATTCTGTATTTACAACAATCTCTAGTAGTAGATGATATTAGATCAGTAGTCTGGTAATTACCAAGTTCAAAAAGCTACAGGTATTGATGGAATATCTTCAGAAATCTGGCAAGGAACAGAAGAACTTGGAGAAGACTCTTGAAGAAGACTTTGATTTTGGAGAAGGCACTATTGCTAGCTGGGAGGTGTGTGTGTGTGTGTGTGTGTGTGTGTGTGTGTGTGTGTGTGTGTGTGTAGAAATCATAGAAGAAATAAATCCAGAGGCTCAAATTACCAGACTCAAATTTTCATATCTTGGACACATTGCACAAAAATCCAGCTCCATCAAGAAGTCCATATTTCTGGGTAAAATGGTAAGAAAAGAAGATAAGGGTGATCAGTAGCAAAATAAATGGACATATTTGATATAAGAATAATGGATATTTTGAAGATCTGAAAGACCAGGTTGGAGATGGATTATCCTAACTTTAGATACTAAAGTTGGCACTTTCTCTTTAACAGATTAACAGAGTTGGAAGGGACCTTGTAGGTCATCTGTCCAACCCCCTGTCCAAGCAAGAGACCCTACACCATTTCTGACAAATGGCAATCCAATCTCCTCTTGAAAGCTTCCAGTGATGAAGCTCCCAAAACTTCCGAGGTCAAGTTGTTTCATTAGTTGATTGTTCTCACTGTCATAAAGTTCCTCCTCATTTCTAGGTTGAATCTCTCCTTGATTAGTTTCAATCCATTAATCCTTGTCTGGCCTTCAAATGCCTTGGAAAATAGCTTTACCCCTTTCTCTCTGTGGAAGCCCCTCAAACATAGGAAGACGGCTATCATGTCTCCCCTGGTCCTTCTCTTCACTAGACTAGCCATGCCCAGTTCCTGTAACTATTCTTCATATGTTTTAGTTTCCAGTCCCCTAATCATCTGGTAGCTCTTCTCTGCAGTTTTTCTAGAGTCTCGCCATCTTTTTTATAGTGTGATGACCAAAACTGGATGCAGAATTCATCCATCTGAATTCAAAATTCATCCACTTTGAATCCAGTTCAAAGTGTGGTTTTATTACTAAGGCTTTATAGAGTGGTATTAGTACCTCACTTGATCTTGATTGTTTTTTAATGGCATACAATCGATCGAGCTTAATGTCTTCCTGGTGTTAAAAACTCTCCAGATTGTCAGAAGATGTTTCTTAATCTTGCCTATATAGATACCTGGATTGAATCTGGGAACTTTGGGCTCTGTTTGAAAATAGTATGCTTTTTTCCTTGAGAAACACATTGATGTGTATTTCAAACAGCTGGGTGAACAAGTCTCCTTGCTAAAAGATAAAAAAATAACAGTAACTGACACCTACACAGAGGCACATACTGTACATAAAGATTATCCTCCAAAATTGTTAAATGGCTTTTACAATCCTTATAACCTCTCACTTGCATTTTATGTAGTCTTCCTATGAAGGCATGTTTTTGAGATCAAGAATGTGATTGTTTTAAAATCTATCTTATGGTGGTTTTGTATTAGTTTTAACTTTATTAGGCCATTTTATAATCAGTTTTTTAATTATGTTTTTAACTTTTGTTCTGTGTATGTTTTTATTGGCTGTAAACCGCCCTGAGTCCTTCGGGAGAAGGGCGGTATAAAAGTTTAATAAATAAATAAATATCTGGAATACTGTACTGATTCATATACATCATGTTTAAACTTAAAGACCAAGTGGCTGCATTTGCAAAATGTAAAACATGACTATTTCTAATCTGGATAAGATTTTTGTGGCTTAAAATATAGTGCAAATTCAGCTGTCTTGGTTAGTTTACAGCTCCAGGTATTATGCAAATCCACAAAGTGAGTTAATTCTGTAACCAGACTGAACTTGCAGAATTGCAGAACAGCATCATTGTATAATTGTGATTTTCTTTTAATATTGATCTTCATTCTTTTTTCTTTTTTTCCCTTGGTTGTTTCATTTATTAAATGTTCAAAAATTATGTCTAATAAGAAAGACCCCAATGGAAATTAGTCAAAATGTCGAATGATGCACATTCATTGACCAAGAAAAAAAATCTATCTCACAAGGTGATAGTAAGAAATAAATAAAAATGTGTTTCTTTAAAAACGATTGAAACTAGTTTCAGTATAGCTTTAAATTTGTAATAGCTTAGTTTCTTCCCTAATTACATCAATGAATCTCTAAAGAGAAGTAGAAACTGTTCCAATCTTTAAGTTGCATGCTGCTTTCTAAAATGATATATAAGATAAATCTGACATATGAAGTTTATAGGTCCAAATGGCATTTCTATATGCATAACTGAGTATCATGCAAAAAAGCCAAAGAGAGACGGGCACACTATTTTCCGCTAAGCAGTGTAAGTAAGTATGCATGCATCTTAAGTTCCAAAGTCATCCATAATTTAAATTTGCTTTCAGTTTCCTTGTTACACTTTCTCCTTAAAACATCCAAGAATATTAAAACTTTATAAATGTTCTCTCATACATTATTAAAGACCAGCATCCTGTCAGTTCAGAAAGATAATTTTAGAATAACCTTAACTGACCACTCTGGAATACCTGTGGCAGTTCCTGTTCTGTGAACTTCCTTGACATGAAACTTTATGTAGGTTTGTGTGTTTTCAAATATATTATTAAAGATAGGATATGCATCTCTGATGAATAAATTAACTTTTTAAGAAGTTTCATATTTTTAGCAAATCTTGGACTACTTATGCTCAAATCTTAATGGTTTAAAAGTCTTGATTAGAAACTGCTGATTTCAAATTTCATAACATCTGGGGCCTCCTTTTTTATAAGTTCATATGGATAGAAGAATAACAATTTATCTCAACACAAATCGTCAAATAAGCCATTGAAGCTTCTTGTCAGGAGTTCTATATGTTTAAAGCTCTGTAAGTAAAGCCTTTTCATGAAGACTTTGAAAATAATTATCATCTTCTGCTCATTTAAACAACCACTCCCTGGAATATTTGCAAAAATGTTTAAAAATACAGGATGTGATGGATTTTCTGACAAATAGTCAAAACAACACAGGTAGAATTTCTTTCCACTTGTTAATTCATTTTAATTCTTATTCAAAATCCACTGTGAAATAATTATCTGGGGAAACAAAACTTCCAAAATGAAGAATGATGTTCTGAATCTTCCCCTCGGCTACTTATTGCTACCAAATCCTAAAACACATTGTTATTGTAATTCAGAGAAGTACTAATTCTAACAAAGATCTATTTATTAGTTTATGGGCCAATATATTGTTGAGTTGAAAAAAAATGGTGGTTTTACATCCTTGCACAAAAAACAATTGCTGTCTAAAAACCCCAAAATGCATGAATCTATAATCAACACCAATGTGGTCACTTTCTCCTTAAAAATCCTCCAGAGCAACTCTTTTCTTTATAGTTTCAAGACAGCCACCAAAGAGGTTCTCAGAGGAAGACTATTTCATAATACGGTAGCTGCCACTCAAAAAAAACCCTCTCCCAACCTCACCAACCTGAGAGAGTTTAAATACATTGATGGGAATACAATGGACAAGTTGGGAAGGCCAGAAAAAGTGGCTTTATAAGTACCTCAGTGCTAAATGTTATGGACCAGAATCAGAACTTTGAATTGTGCCCTGAAACTTGGTAACCAGTACAGTGACTATAAAAAATATTTTATTTGATTATCGTGACTGATTTCCTAATATACGGGCTTCCACATTTTGTATCAGTTGCAGTTTCTGGATGGTTTTCAAAGGCAGCCCCATGAATTGTGCATTGCATAGACCAAACAAGTGGTAATCAGACCATAGGTTAAGGTGACAAGAGCCTCCAGCTATAGAGAGGGCCCCAAACAGCATAACACTCATAATATTCATTGATAAATACGGGCCTCAGTAAGCATCTATTTCTTCTATTTTTATTGAGGACACAAATGATATTATTAATTTCATGCTTAAGCAGCAGGTGTGGTTGCTAATTAACTGAGATTTTAAGTAAACATGGGATGTCTTTCTTGCATCACAATTTTAATCTATATATAAATTTCAAAACTAATTGGTACTTGGTGGGGGGGGAAACACTTTAAGGAGACAATACACTGTATGTTAATACCATTTTTCTAGGAAACAGTTTGCTACTGGAGATTTTTTTTCTTACTCAAAAAAAACAAACAAACAAAAAACAAAAAACAAATTCAAAACCCATAGCTTGTTCAAAGTCGTGACTACAGAAACAGGGCACAGAGAACAATCTTGTATTTTCTTCCTTGCCTTTCAAACCATTTCTAAAAGTTTCTCTCACTGAAAATAGGGCATGCAGCAATAAAAACGCTCATGCTAAAGGAGAGAATTATTTCTTATTTGTGCAAAATGCCTGCGGTCATTTTAATATGACTTTTCAACTGGAAACTGCCTTTAAATGATTCCTTTCAAAGTTCCTTCGGCTTCATTCACAGCAGACTTCCACCCTTTTCTTGGCATAATAGATTGCCTGGGCTTAAGTTAGCAGACGTGATAAACATGTATTTATGTATTTATTTATTTCTCAGATGTATATGCCACTCCAAACCAGAGTGGATTTACAAGAAAAACAAGAAATTTTAAAAACAAAGTAACTACAATTCTATAATGAAAGTGAAATGGATCCTATCTAAATTAGATAAATTAATATATATATACAGCAGTAGCACTTAGACTTATATACCGCTTCATAGTGCTTTTACAGCCCTCTCTAAGCAGTTTTACAGAGTCAGCATATTGCCCCCAACAATCTGGGTCCTCATTTTACCCACTTCGGAAGGATGGAAGGCTGAATCAGTCTTGAGCCTGGTGAGATTTGAACTGCTGAACTGCAGCTAGCAGTCAGCTGAAGTAGCCTGCAGTACTGCACTCTAACCACTGCACCACCTCAGCTCTCTCTATATAAATAAAAATGCCATCTACTAGGGTAGGACCAAACAGGCATCCCTTACTGAATCCTCGTGTTTTTAGAACTCTGCTGAAACTCATCAGGAAGGAAAGCATGTTCGCAAGCTGTTCCATAAAAGGGAGACCCTCCCTATGGAGGCCTGATTACAGGGCCACTTTAGACAAAACTCTCTCAGGATCCCATTGCTTTCCCTAATCTCACTGAAAAGGCACATTCATTTTGTAGCAGACAGAGTTGAAGATACCCAGGTCACAAGATATATAAGGCTTTTACAATAATAAACAGCACTTTGAAATTATACCCAGAAATTGACTGGTAGTCAATGCAGCTTCCAGAACAGAGGTGTTTTATGGGTAAATACACTGATATATGCAAACTGCACCAGTTTTAGCTACTGGATTGTCAAGGCCAACTCTAAAGAAGTGAATTTCAATAGTCCATTTGTGAGTGGATGAGGGCATAAGTGACTTATAGCATTCATCTTGACTTTGGAAAGCACAAAACTGGAATATTAAATGCAACTGTATGAAGGATCTTCTGGCCAGAATTTTCCTCCGCAAGACCACAAATTCTGAGGGTACTCTGGATATGATGATATTTCTCAGGTGCTTAAAAACCTGGTCACTCTCGCAGGCCTTGAAGTAAAGTGTTTGTGGAGTTCTGGGTGGTTGGTTGTTGTGCAGATTGTAGGTAAACTAAAGAAGTCCCTGAAAATGTTACTCCGCTAGTTGTTGTTGACAATAGGGGGCAGTGCTCATCTTCGGTTCAAGGTCATTGAGCCAGTGCTATCTGAAGACATTTCCATGGTCGTGTGACCAGCATGACATTATGGAGCATTGTTACCTTCCCATCAAAGTGGTACCTATTTATCTACTCACAGTTGCATGCTTTTGAATGGCTAAGTTGGCAGGAGCTGGGGCGAGGATGGGAGCTCGAGTCTTGAACCTAGGCTGCTGGCTTTCCAGCCAACAAGCCCAGCATCTTAACCACTGAGCCACCTTGACACTCAGAAGATTGGAGGAGGTCAAAGAAATGAGGTCTCTCCAGGTGAGGGGAGAAATCTTGCTGTTAAGAACAAACTGTAGCTTTAACTTCAGAAATGAAATATAGAGTTGCCTGACACTCTCACAGCCTTCCTGCTTGGGAAAATAAAAAAATCAAAATATTAATTAAATAAAATTGGAAAATTAGAAAATTGGAGAAGAAGTTCAATGTTTAATTTTATGACCTTGGCTATTGTAAGTCACAAGGGATTTGTTATTTTTTTAATGTAGTTTTGGAGTACATGAATTAAGCTCTTTTGAAAGACTTCCGTGCTTAAGCAGAAAAATGAAAGTGTGTGATCATTTTTCATGATTTACTCAAAGGAGTGTTTTTCTTTGCTCTTCTAAGTTATGCACTTTTATTTATTCTTTCCCCATCCAATAAACAGCCTGACTAAAATGAATGTGAATCTATACAAAATATTTTATTTGATATTTATTCTATTTTATTTTATAAATGAGTTTCATCATAAATTTGAAAATTGGGTTAAAGTCATTATGGAAATTGTGATGAAGCAAGGACTTTCCTCTCCACCACCACCCCAAACCCTTTTGGCAAGTGAACAGAAGCTTTATAAATGGGTTTCCAAAAAACAAACTGTATTTTGCTGAATCAATTGCTTTCGAATGTATGGTAAAACTATCAGCAAAGTTCTAAGAAATAAAAAATGTTTCTGGTTGGTGAAAATATATTTTCAATAATCTTAATTACCACTCTTTCTAATATTGCTGAAATATCATAAAAACATGGCAGTATTATTCTCCTAACACACACACACACACACACACACACACACACACACACACACACCAATAATTTCTCTACTGTCATTTATAATTCTCTAATAATAACTATGGCAAAATTTTGAATGTAAAATCAGGATCTTAAAAATCTAGCACATTGTTCTTTTTAGTAGGCAACTTATAGTAAATGATGATGATGATGTTCATCCATCATTTTCAAAGAGGACCTTGACATCTAATGGGTTGTGGACTGTCCACGGTGTGTCCACAGGCAGCTGGTAAGGCCTATACAGGCATGGAATGCAGCAATTGCAGCATTGAAGCTCTGGCTTTGCAGAGTGCTCGCTTCTCTTCTACTATGATTGTCCTTCTGTCTTCAAATGTCTGGCAGCCTTGGTGGATCAACCTGCACCATGTCGATCGATCTTGTGCCAGGGTTTCCCAGGAGGTGGTGTCGATATCCAGGGATGTTTATTTTTTATTTTAACTTTATTTTATTTTGTCACGACAATATATATAAGCATCACACAAAAAGATTATATAGTATATAAACATATATATGAGGAAATATAAGGAGGTATAAGCATATATATATATATATATATATATATATATATATATATATATATATATATATATATATATATATATATACATACATATACATATACATACATATACATATGTAGGTCTTTGGTTATTCGGGTTTTCTCCCGCGTAAAATTGGAAGTGTCTTGGCGACGTTTCGATGAAGTCTCATTCATCATCTTCAGGCTTCAGATTCGTGCTTCTGGGAGCAATGTGTGACTGCAGCTGTTTCTTCCTTTTTAACTGCTAGTGGGGGTTTGAACTGATTGGGTGGGAGCTTGGCTGTGCTCTGATTGGATGGGGTTTTTTTTGTGCTCTGATTGGATGGGGGTGTGTCCTGTTTGGGTGGGGGCTTGGTTGTGCTCAGATTAGTCTGAGTTGCAGGGGGATTTGAGCTGGTGAGCTGCATTGCTGTTGTTTGGCTTTGTGTTCGTGGTCGTGCTACATGTTCATAGTGGGTGTCAGTCTGCTGCATGTATGGATTGGAGGGGTTTGAAATGGCTAATGTTGCAGCTGGTCTGGCTTCTGGTCCTTGGTCGTGCTTCATGATCAGTGTGGGTTTGGGTCTGCCTTCTGGGTGGATGTGTGGTGGTGACATCCTGTGTGGACCTCGTGAGTGTGGGTCTGGTGTCATTCCTCGTGTTAGGGACTCGTTTGTCAATAAGGGCGGGTTTCCAAATGGCTGGTAGGCGGGAGGTATCATCTCGTTTGTTCATGCTGTGTGGGCGTTTTTTTATCTCGATGGCTTCTCTGATTATTCTGTTGCTAAAGTATTCAGTTTTGGCGATAGTTCTGGTCTTTTTAAAGTCAATATCATGTCCTGTAGCTTTAAGGTGTTGGACTAGGGAAGAAGTTGGTTCCTCTTTTTTGACTTAGTTCTTGTTTCTTCAATGCATGCACTTATTCTTCTGTTGGTTTGTCCAATGTATGTGGTGGGGCAGGCGGTGCATGGGATTTCATATACTCATTGATTTTCTAACTCAATTTTGTCTTTGGGGTTTCTTAGGATGGTGGATATTTTTTTGTTTGTACAGAATGCTGTCTTGATGTTGTGTTTGTGGAGGATCTTGCTAATTCTGTCTGTGGTGCCTTTTATATATGGGAGGAGGGCTGTGCCATTTTCTTGTTCTCTGTCTTGGATTTTAGTGGGAGGTTCTTTTTGGATTAGTTTGGTAATCTTATTTCTCTGGAATCCATTGGATGTTAGTACGTTAGTGAGAGTGTGTAGTTCGGTTTTTAGGTGTTGTTCGTCAGCTAAGCGTTTTGTTCTGGAGATGAGTGTCTTGGCTACTGAGTTGATCTGTGCTGGGTGGTGGTGTGAGAGTGCGTGCAGATAGTGGTTTGTGTGTGTTTTCTTCTGGTAGATGGTGTGTCCTAGGGAGCCATTGGGTTTCCTGTAGATTAAGACATCTAGGAAGGGAAGTTGGTTGTTAGCTTCTGTTTCCATGGTGAACTGTATTTTGGGGTGTAGGCTATTGAGGTGTGTGAGGAAGTTGTCAAGTTTTTCTTTCCCGTGTGGCCAGATTATGAAGGTGTCGTCTATGTATCTGAGCCAGAGTTTGGGTTTATGATCAGATTTTTCTAGAGCTTGGGTTTCAAAGTGTTCCATGTAGAGGTTGGCAATGACAGGTGAGAGGGGTGATCCCATGGGTGCTCCTTCTATTTGTTTGTATTTTTGTCCATTAGGGAGTTGCTCTGTAGCCCCTGTGACGGACAAAAACTGCAAAGCATGAACTTGTGTGTCTGAAACAACTTGCCATATATTGCCACAAGTATAAGGTTGTACTAGCACTTAAAAACTTAGAGACCAAAGCAACAGGTGAACAGAATAACTGCTTAGCTGAGGAGAAAAGATGAAATTTTATCAAGTCAAAGAATGAAGTTGCTACCAGTGGACCACAATGATACTCCAAATCAAGGAGTTATTCTGCATCAGTAGATCTCAGAAATGTTATAGAAGAAACAGAGAATAGAATAGAATAGAATAGAATAGAATTTTTATTGGCCAAGTGTGATTGGACACACAAGGAATTTGTCTTGGTGCATATGCTCTCAGTGTACATAAAAGGAAAGATACGTTCATCAAGGTACAACATTTACAACACAATTGATGGCTAACCCTTCATGGAAAGAAAAAGAAGTAATGTAAAACAGGAGTCAGAACACTGAAATCTTGAAGCCCAGAAGGAATGTGAGGTGCCCTTCAAACAAGGAGAGCTGCTGGCTGGTGATTTATTCTTTTCAGTAATGAAAATCAATATATGCTGATAGGACCCAACAGCTTCTGAAATGTGCTTGTTGGAAACAGGGATTAGGGATGTGATAGAACAGGTTCAAAAATGTATTAGTCCACTGACAATTGTCCTTTCCTGCTACATGTGGGGACAAACATTACTGTTACAATCATATTATCACAAGGGAGGAGGTTTGAAGCTATGAGGATACAGTCTCATAGGATAATGGTTTTCTGTGGTTTTGGGTGCTGGGAGTTCAGAAGTTACTTCTTTAAATATTTCTTTTTTCCTTTCTCTTATTTTCTTTTGCTGTCTTTTTTCTTTTTGTATACCTTTTCTCTTTTTTTGTACTTTCTGGATTTAGTCTAAAATCTTCAATAAAAATTATTTACAAATAAATAAAACTTTAGTAATGATGTAGATATACATATATACATGATTCATCCCTATCCCAGACTTACTTCTGGCTCTTTGGCTGGATTGCAATTCCTATCAGTCTTTGATCACACAAAATGAAGAGTAGAAATGGGTGTCAGCCAATAAGAGATGTGGCATTTTTAGGGAAGTGAACCTGCCTAGAGAGTAGAGATTGAAGGGAGCATGAAGAGGCAGATAGAAAAAGAAATATCAACTCACGAAGCTTTCCTGACCTGCTCCCGAGTTACCATAGGCAGGGTGATAGAAATCACGCCTCGCGGCTGCACCAAGTAATTCACATCTCAGGCAAAACAAGACACAGCCTAGCCAGCTGAAGTCAAGGCCATCTCCACGAAAGCCCACAATGGCTGAAGGGAGTGACTTCTACGACCTGCAAAATTGCTTTATTGGGGAATGTGACTGTTGACACACTCTGGGGGGAGGGGAAAACAGGGTCAGAGCCACGACGTGAATTGGGTGAAGCCAGAGCTGGCTTCACCTAGGTAGGTTCCAACATGGCACTCTTAAAAAACAACTGGATTTTTCTTGCTAAATGGCTTGAGACTCTTTTATTTAATTTTATTAGGGCATTGGTCAGAATCCTGATATCAGGTTCCTTACTGAATGGGAAAAGCCTCTGTTGTTGGTAAGGAACAAGCTTGTTTTTACCTTCAAGTAGAAAAGGAAAGTATGAGACAATTCTAACAGCCATGTTGACTTTTTGAGAGGATAACAAGAACAGTCACCTCTAAAAATCTTAGTTTCCAACAGGGGTTGCAATACTGTCTATAGGAAAATCATTGTTTCATTCTGTAGTCTTGTCTATTTCAGACCTTTTCCTGAAACTGGGTAAGATTCTTGACTTATCTCAGGTTTTCCTCAACTTCTTTCTTACCATTCTTTCTCTAGTATTTGCACATTTGATTCTGAGTTGTAGATCCTGAGTCTCTGGACTTATGGACAAAAGATGATACATTTTCTGCTTGGTAGTAAGATAGATAGCGCCAAACTCCACTCTCATCCTGACTTCATCAAAATGATCTAGAAGAATTATCTAGATTATGAGCCACATTAGATAGCCCTGCACACTCTTTCTGAATCTATTCAAACTCTTGAGAATGTTGCTCATACAAAATGGCAGGTGGGCAGGACATCTCGTATGGTGCAGTCCTTAGAAGAAATGTAGTATAAAATATTTATTATGTACTTATGAATAATAATGTATTACATAGAAAAAAGTACATTCCAGTTGGCATTTTCTTGTATTATTCAGCATGTTTCCTTTGAGCTTTATCCTTTTGTTTTCAGCCTCTAGTAATTTCCTGGGACAAAGCTTTACTTTGTTCAAACATCCCCTTGATTACTTTTGTCTAGTTGACTGTTTCCCCCCACTCTCCCCTCCAAAATAAAATTCTGAAGTTTCCCTTCAGCTGATGTTGATTGATTCACTAACGTTTTCCAGTGTTGAAAAATAGCTCTTTTCTTCAAATTTGAGAAACATGTTTTGTAAGGAGAGCTCCTTTTAATGTCCCTATGTGTCAACCAAGAAAGGAGTTTTCCTTTCCTTGAAATAAATCTCAGGCTGCAGCAGTGCTTCATCTACTGTTAATATAATCCATCAGTCATCCCCTCATGCTCAAGAGTTGGGGCAAACTGCATGTATGGGTAGAATAATTAAAAGCTGCTGGTGAGTAATATTCTGTATGATTTCCCTTTTAAGGAAAATATATGACACTCTACAAGAAAGAAAAACTAAATTGACATTAAAGCTCTCATTGCTTATGAACGAGTTTTCTGAAGTCATACCCATATAACATGTATAATTTGAGGTTAATGGTGGATTGAAGATTGAAGATTACAAAGATTATATACAAGTATACAGTGGCAGATAAACTGACCCTTTTTCATTCGTACTTCCAGTGCAATATATGGCCAATTGCTTGTTTTAGATTAGTAGCATTGTGGCCTCCCCAGGAAACTTGGGAGTAGATCACTGATCTACCATTAGCAATGGTAGACAAATTTCTTGAAGTAATAATCTGCTAGCTAGATAACCAATCTACAATTTTAATGTGTAGCCTCAGTGAAGAGCATCTCAATATAGCATCTTAAAGCCAGAGGACTCGAAAAGAGCTGATGTAGTTCCCATCTTCAAAAAAGGAAAAAAAAACAGATCCAGGAAACTACAGACCTATCAGCCTGACCTCAATACCAGGGAAGATTCTGGAAAAGACAATCAAACAATGAATCATTGAACACCTAGAAGCAAACAAAGTAATAACCAAAAGCCAACATGGGTTTGTCAAAAACAGATCATGCCAGACTAATCTCATTGCATTCTTTGACAAAATGACAAAATTAGTGGACCAGAGGAATGCTGTCGATATAATTCACTTGGACTTCAGCAAAGCATTTGATAAAGTAGACCAAACCTACTACTAAATAAAGTAGAAAAATGTGGGTTAGACAGCACCACCACCAGATGGATTCGCAACTGGCTGACCAACCGCACTCAACGTGTAGTCCTCAATGGAACTACATCCACATGGAGGGAAGTATGCAGTGGAGTACCCCAAGGCTCTGTTTTAAGCCCAGTACTCTTCAACATCTTCATCAATGACTTGGACGAGGGGATAGATGGGGAACTCATCAAATTTGAAGATGACACCAAGCTGGCAGGCATAGCCAACACTCCAGAAGAAGCTCAAGATACAGAAGGATCTTGACAGACTTGAACATTGGGCGCTAACTAACAAAATGAAATTCAACAGTGAAAAAAGTAAGGTTCTACATTTAGGCAAAAACCCCAAAATGCACAGGTACCATATATGTGGTACCTTGCTCAATAGTAGTAACTGTGAGAGGGATCTTGGAGTCCTAGTGGACAACCATTTAGATATGAGCCAGCAGTGTGCAGCAGCTGCCAAAAAAGCCAACACAGTTCTGGGCTGCATAAACAGAGAGATAGAATCAAGATCATGAGAAGTGTTAACACCACTTTATAATGCCTTGGTAAGGCCATACTTGGAATATTGCATCCAGTTTTGGTCACCATGATGTAAAAAAGATGTTGAGACTCTAGAAAGAGTGCAGAGAAGAGCAACAAAGATAATTAGGGGACTGGAGGCGAAAACATATGAAGAACAGTTGCAGAAACTCGGTATGTCTAGTTTAACAAAAAGAAGGACTAGGGGAGACATGATAGCAGTGTTCCAATATCTCAGGGGTTGTCACAAAGAAGAGGAAGTCAAACTATTCTCCAAAGCACCTGAGGGTAGAAAAAGAAGCAATGGGTGGAAACTAATCAAGGAGAGAAGCAACTTAGAACTAAGGAGAAATTTCCTGACGGTTAGAACAATTAACCAGTGGAACAACTTGCCTGCAGAAGTTGTGAATGCCCCAAAACTGGAATTTTTAAAGAAAATGTTGGATAACCATTTGTCTGAAATGGTGTAGAGTTTCCTGCCTGGGCAGGGGGTTGGACTAGAAGACCTCCAAGGTCCCTTCCAACTCTGTTATTATGTTATGTTATGTTTGTTATGTTATGTTATGTTATGTTATGTTATGTTATGTTATGTTATGTTGTTATGTTATGTTATGTTATGTTATGTTATGTTATGTTATGTTATGTTATGTTATGTTATGTTATGTTATGTTATGTTATGTTATGTTATGTTATGTTACTTAGGATGTGTTGTTAAGTTGAGAACAGGTAGTTTTCAACTTAACAACAGTTCATTTTGTGATTGCTAACAGTTACAATGGCACTGAAAAAAGTTACTTATGACCATTTTTCACACTTACAACTTGTGCACCATGATCATGTGATCAAAATTCAGATGTTTGGCAATTGGTTCATACTTATGACTGTTGCTGTATCCAAAGATCATGTGATCCCCTTTTGCAACCTTTTGACAAAGCAAAATCCATGGGGAAGCCTAATTTACTTAACACCCATTGTCATCCCCCCCCCCAAATCTGCAGGGGAAGATGAGCTGACAGAGATTGAGGAGGCGGCTTTGTTGGCTGCAGAGGAAAATGGGGAAGGGCTGGGCCAGCCAGGCCAAGGCATTTCAGGATTAGAACAGCTTGTAGACAGGGAGGAACAGGGGCAAGATGAACATGAGAGACAGAGCTCAGGCGATGAGCAAGAACCACCCTCTCCTGATCCTAGAGCACAAAGAGAAAAGAGAAGGTGAGAACAATGCAGACTGAGCCAGCTATGAGGGAGGAGAGCCCCCCCCCTTCACAAGGCACACCTGGGGTATGTAAGGAGATACTGGTGGGAGGGGCATTTTTTGGGAACAAGCATTGAATCTGTGGAGCCTCCTGTGCACTTGCTGATAGCTGGAGATTACTGTGCTCTGTCTTGTGGGGCTTGCCCGGTTTGCCTGCTTCACTGAACTTCTTGCTCGGGTTACTATTTTGCTAACCTTGCTTATTGGACTCCTGGCCTTGGTTACTGTTTTGCTAACCTTGCTTATTGGACTACTAGTAGCCAGAGTCTGTTGAAGATGCGTGTGAGAGCTTTGCTCCAGGACTTGTAGTAAACATGGGGCAAAGTTGGAGCAACAAAGGGGAGTTAGACCTGTTCTCTAGCTGTGTTGCTTTCTTGCCACGCCCCGGGTCATCAAAACCATGTTGTTAACTGATCAACTGCAGTGATTCACTTAACAATTGTGGCAAAAAAAAGTCATAAAATGGGACAAAGCTCATTTAACAAATGTCTCACGTAACAACAGAAACTTTGGACTCCTTTCATAGCTTCTTCCCAGGCAGATATATAAGAAAATAAATATAAATTGGACCATGGTATGTTTGGTTGTTTTTGACATTTTCTGAAATCCAATCCATCCAGCAAGGAATCAGATCCCTTGCACATCTCAACTACAACTATTTTCAGTGATGTTGATCCCTCTCTTAGCCTGTTAATGATCTTGGAAACTGTAATGTATCTTTAAAAGTTTTGGCGGGAAAATAGCACGTTGCTGATTGGTTGAAGCCTCCGGCTAAACTGTATATAAAGAGAGGTTTTTCCCAGCACTGGCTGCTGGGTTCACCATATAGTAAAGAGCTGTTGTCACTATCCTGGTCTCCTGCCTCGTTATTGCCCGAATCTAACACTGGCGACGAAGGTGGGATCTCGAGGCTAAGAGCGCCAGGAAAAGAGCTGAACTCACCAGGAAGACGCGAACCCAGCAAACAAGGGGCGGAAAGCAGCGATGTCCGGCTACACACCGCCAGCGCCATTCGACCCAGCCAAGGAAAAATGGGGGTCATACATGGCTCGTTTCGAGTGTTTCCTCGAGGCGAACGAACTTCAAGGAGTTTCAGACAACAGGAAGCGAAAGATTTCCTGAGCCACTGCGGTCCAGAAGTTTTCGACACCGCAGAATCCCTGGCGGAGCCAACGCCAGTACAGTCGGTACCGTGGCAAACTCTGCAGAATTTATTGAAAGCCCATTATGCACCAACGCCGTCCAAGTATGTGCAACGGTTCGAATTCGGGGAGCGTAGGCAGCAAGAGGGCGAGTCCATCAGCGCATACATGGCCGCCCTGAGGAAAGCCTCAAAACATTGCGAGTACCGAGACTTGGATGAGGCATTGCTGGAGCAACTCATCCGCGGGGTCAGGGACATCCGTTTGCGGAGGCGGCTGCTGTCCAAAAGCAACCTAACGCTGGCAAACGCCTTGGACGAAGCCAGGGCTCACGAGATGTCTACCCAAGCGGCGGAAACCCTACAAAAGCCGCTCGCACCAACGGCTGGTGCGAAATCAACCCCGGTCCACAACGAGGAGATCCAGGCTGAGTCGGACGGTGAGGAAGAGGAAGGAGTCTTCCACACCGGGAGGTCGGAGAAAGAAGACCGGGGTGACTGCGCAAGTTGCGGAGGGCAACACCAACGACAACAATGCAAATTTAAGGATGCGGTGTGTCGGTGCGAAGGAAGGGCACATAGCACAGGTCTGTTGAGCACCCCAACCTTCCCGCCAAAATTCAAACCGGCCAATCAGAGCGCGGAAAAGCGCCCAGCGTGGTCAGTTTAAAAAGGCGCGAAGTTGAATCAGACTGTCGTGAGAGTAGGTCACGCATCAACACGCCTAGAGAAAAAAATCTTTACAAAGGCAAAGATCGAGGGGGTGCCGTGCCGATTGGAGGTGGACACCGGCTCATCGATCACGATCATGTCCTGGGACAATCTCGTGAGAGCCTTACCCGCCATCGCAAAGCGCAAGCTGCAACCACAGAAATTAAGGGTACAAGACTACCAAGGGAATCGCATCCCTGTTCGAGGGGTAACGTCCGTCCACGTCGAGTATGGACACTACAAGAAAACTCTGCCCATCACCATAGTCGATGGGACCTTGCCAAGCTTGTTGGGACTGGACTGGTTCCGAGCATTGGGCATGGGAGTGACTGGAATCTTCAGAAACGAAGTCAACCTCAAAGACGCACTCGTGAGGGGCGTGGCCATGACCGTGGTGGGGTAAGGACCTTTCCTTCACTTCACAGGGCTTAATAATGAAGATTTATGAGGATTAATGCTGTTTGGAATGCACCGTTATGGATGAAAGTTAATAAATCATGAAGTGGAAGTGTTAATAGCCCAGCAGACTGAATTTAAAACTGGTAGGTCATCTGAAACTGCTTGAATTAAGGAGTTTTTACTGCGTGGGATGACCGAACTGGCAGATACAATGAGTTTGGAATAAACTGCTGTCTTTTGCTTTCCTTATTATAATTATCGTGTTCTGTGTTAAATGCTGAGGCTAAGGAATATCAAAGACTGAATTTGCTAATGAGAAGAATTTTAATTGAAGAGATCGATCTTTTGTGCTGGACTGACTGGCTGACTGGCTGAAGAAGCTTTTATTAGGTGGATAATTTTTTTTTTAATTATTTTTCTTTTGAGAGGAAATTAATAGCTTGTTTATATTACAGAAAACAAAAAAAGGACTTTGTTTTGAAGTTCAAGCTGGTTTGTTTTTTTTTTTCTCTGCCGACGTGGAGAAAAAATGGCGCTGATTAAGCTGTGAGGTAATTGTGTTTCTTTGTGGAGTGAATATGACTCATAAGTTACTGATAAGCTACTAACGAGTGCAAATAAGCCGTTTCGCTTCAATTAAAAGATTGTCGTCCCTTGATCTTCATCAAGACCCTCTGTAAAATTGGTTTGACTGCTGTCCTTTGATCTTCACTAAGACTCTTTGAAAAATTGGAATCCCAGTTTGAGAAATTTTTGGTTTCTTTTTTTTCAAAATGACTCAACAACTTTCAGAAACGCAGCAAATTGCTGCAGCTTTAAATAAAATTGGGGAAAAATAGCAGCACTATCAGAGCGTATAGATAATTTGACATTTAAAACTGACATCCGTGCAAATTTAAAGCAAGATATGAATGATAACTTTGCTAAACAAAAAGAGGAAATGACAATGATTAAAGATGAAATGGAGCAGCTGCATGTGCATGAGGCAAAAGTAGATCGGCAAATTGGCAAAATATTTTATAAAAATGAGCAGCAAGATAAGAGAATTTGTCTTTTGGAAGAAGAGATGAGGAAATATAATTTTGTTATTAGAGGAATCTCGGAAGAAAGGGAAGATAAATTGAAACAGCGGGTTTTGAAATGGATTAATGATTTGGATACGCAACTTACGTTCACAATAGCAGACCTGGCAAGCGTTTTTAGAATTGGATATAGAAGGCAAAATGGTTCTAACAGGAATGTGCTTGTCAGGTTCGCAAATCTTGGTGATAAGTTGGAAGTTATGGCCAAGTTAAGAGAGTTGGGAGATGCTTTGAAGTTTGAAGGGAAGACTATTCAAGTCTTCCCGGATATATCAAGAGAAGAAAGGGCATGGAGATTTTTTTTAAAACCAATTACAAAAGTTTTGAGAGATAATGGAATTAAATACAATTGAGGCCACCACAACAATTGAAATTTTTTATAAAGGAAGGATGCGTACAATCACCCCAGATATAGATGCATTATTATATTTACGGAGCTTGGACTGATTGAGATGGAGGATTTAATGGAGATAAAAGATCAAATGCTTCAGATGGGTGGAACATACGTGGAAACATCAATCTCAGAAGAAGAAAAAGGGGCTATTGGAGGGCAAGACTCTAAAGGGTTAAAGAGGAAAGAAATATCACCTGTGTTGGTTGAACAGAAGAAGAGTCGTGAGGATACAGTAGGAGAAGAAGCAGATAAGAGTCTTGGAAAATATGAAGCTGAATGCGGTCATCGCTATCTTTTTTTGAGTGATGAATTTAAATAGACAGCCCGAAAGAAGTGCCCGGGCATTGGCACGTCCCTCTCCCCATTCTCTTTATAGAGGCGAAACCGATGAGGATGTGGGGAAGAAGATTGTTTGTATTTTATTGTTTGTTTGTTTTTGTTTTTTCTGTTTTCTTATTGTTGTTTATATGGTAGTTTAATGTCGGGTGGTGGGGGCACAGAAAGGAAGATGCGGGATAGGATTAAAAATTTATATTTTAAATGGGAGTTATAAAAATAATGTCATGGAATGTGAAGGGTACAGGAATCAGATTAAAAGAAGAAGATTGGAGCTTAAGATTAAAAGGATTTACCAGACATTTTATTTTTACAAGAAACCCATCAGAAATCTGAAGATTCAAATAGAATGTATATAAAAGGTATGCAAATATATGAAAAAGCATTTGGAACTTCAAAAGCTAGAGGAGTTGCAACACTGATATCAGATAGGGTGTACTTTGAAAAACATAAGGTAATTTTGGATGAAGATGGAAGATATGTAATAATTGTTGGAAATCTTAATGATGAAAAAGTGACACTTGTTAATTTATATTTACCGAATGAAAACAAAGAGAATTTCTTGAAAAATAACAAAATTTTGGAGAATGAAAGTGTAGGAAAGTAATTGTGGCTGGGGATTTTAATTTAATCAGAGATAAAATAGACAGTACTAATCCCACCCGCTGTGGAGGAGCAAATAAAATGGGGATTTTAAATATGTGGATGCTTGAAACGGCGTGGTTGATGTGGAGAGAGGTTAAAGGAATTGAGAGAGTATACACTTTTTTTTCTAAGATATATAATACATATTCTAGAATTGATTATATTTTTCTTTCTAAAGATTTGTTGAATAATGTGGATAAGGTAGATGATCATGCAGAAGTTATGGTGGACTTAGATTTTAATTTTGAGAAAAAAAGAAGCTATTGGAGATATGACGAGAAATTGTATAAAAATGAAAAGGATAAAAAATGGATACTTAAAAAATTGGAGGAAAGTTGGAGATTAAATGATAACGGGGAGGTTAAATTTGAAATTGTTTGGGATGCGATGAAAGCGGTGTTTAGAGGGGAGAGTATCAAATTATCAAGTAGGAAATATAAAAATTATAAAATTAAAATGGAAAGAGATAAAAATCAGATTAAAGAATTGGAAAATCAATTTTTGCTTACTAAAGAAAAAAAAATTCTTCAGGAGCTTAATATGTTAAGAAATAAAATGATAGAAGAAGATACAGAGTTAGTAAAAAGAAATTTGAGATTTTTAAATAGGAATTTTTTTGAATTTAGTAATAGAAATTCTAAATTATTGGCAAAGATGGCGAAAGATAAAAGAGAGAAGAGAGAAATTGGAGTTTTGATAGATGATAGAGGTATAAGATGTTATAAAAAATTAGAGAAATGTGAAGTGGTTAGAAACTTTTTTCAGAATCTATATTCAAAGAAACCAATTAATCGGGGAAAATTGCAAAGCTATTTAGAAAAGTATGTGGTGAAAATTGATCAAACATATAAGGAATTGATGGAAGAAGATATAACACAAGATGAGATTAATGGAATAATACAAAAATTAAAATTAGGGAAAGCTCCAGGTGAGGATGGATTACCTGTTGAGTTTTATAAAGAATTTAAAGAATTAATAATACCAAGACTGCAAAAATTATTCAATGGAATATTACATGGTGGGAAGTACCTTCGTCATGGAATAGAACGGTGATATCCCTAATTCCTAAACCAGATAAAGATTTAGAAAGGATTGAGTCCTATCGCCCATTTCTTTAATTAATCAGGATGCAAAGATATTTACTGCTATTATAAGTAATAGATTAAATAGATTTATAGATAGATATATAAGTTATAATCAAGTAGGTTTTGTGAAGGGTAGATACATGAGTGATATTGTTAGAAGAGTATTAAATATTATAGATGTAGCTGAATATAATGGTGATAAAATTGGTATAGTATCATTGGATATTTTTAAAGCTTTTGATTCTGTACAATGGGAAACAATTAAAGTAATTGTGGAGGCTTTAGGCTTTGGTAATAAGTTTATACATGTTATTTCAAAATTGTACCAAAAGAGCAGTGCAAGAGTGAAGGTGAATGGAATATTAACTGAAGAGATAAAATTAGAAGCTGGTACGAGACAAGGATGTCCCTGTCCCCAACATTATTTTTATTGGCTATGGAAATATTGACAAAATGATAGAAAAGATGAAGAATTAGAAGGATATAAGGGTATAAGATAAATTTGTATGGATGATACTTTAATTATTTTGAAAAATGTAGAGAAAGATTTGAAAAGATATATAAGCATTTGATAGAATTTGAAGAAATGACAGGATTGAAAGTAAATTGGTCAAAGTCAGAATTATTGATGGATAGTAATGGTAATGAGTCTGAGAATATGCAAGAGCAATTTGGGATAAGGATTAAAACACATTGAAATATTTGGGTATAGTGCTTTCACTTAAGGTTAAAGAATTGAAAAACTTAATTATGATGTGGTGATTAACGAAATTGAGAAGAAGATAGATAAATATAAAATTTTAAAGTTGTCTTGGTTTGGTAGAATTGCAATGTGTAAGATGATGTTGCTGCCCAAGTTCAACTTTTATTCGAGATGCTACCACTAAATCTGACAGAGAAAGATATTGAAGGATATCAGAAAAACTGGATAAATTTTGCAATGGTGGCAAAAGACCTAGATTAGTGAAGAAAATGTGGTATCAAAATCAAAAGGAAGGTGGATTAGGAATCCCCAAATTATTTAATTATTACTGTGCGTATGGTATCCGGATAGTGGTAAAAATACTTAAAGGTGAAGATAATTATTGGAGAGATTTAGAGTTAAGGGATATAGAGAAATTTGGATCAAGGTGGTTTTAGATAAAGCAAATTTAAAATGTGTAAGTAGAAGTTATTGGTTAAAGGATTAAGTAAAATGTGGAACAAATTTGTTAAAATTTTAATTCGGATATAATCTTTTGGGGAGACAACTGGAATTTGGCGATTAAAAATAATATAAAACGTAATGAAGTGATTAAAGAGGAAAATATAGAAATTATTAAAGATTGGATAAAAGTTATGGAAATGAAAGGAGGAATAAAGAAATTATTGAAAAATTAGGGTTAAGTTGGTTTGAAAAATACAGATGGAAAAATGGACAAAAAGACTAAGGGAAAATTATTCGATAAATAGATGTGAAACTGAATTTGAATATTTAGTATCTCGGATTATGAAAGATGAAATTGGGCTAAAGGGACTCGTTAGTAGGGTTTATAAGATTATAAATTCTGATGAAAAATTACAAAGAGTGATGAGGACAAATTGGGAAAAAGATCTTAATATTGAAATACCAGAATCAGATTGGAATGTGAATTGGAAGAGTAGAATTATGAGAACTTTATCTATAAGGATTAAAGAGCACAATTATAAAGTTGTTTGGAAATGGTATTTGACTCCAGTAAGATTGTCACAAATGGATAAAAAACTAGTAAAAAATGTTGGAGATGTGAGAAGGAATGGGGGACTTATGAACATATGTGGTATAATTGTGATAAGGTTAAGAAGTTTTGGCAACAATTGGAGAAAATGATATTTGAAATGATGGGGAAAGTAATAACATTGAGAGTGGAAACTATATTATTGTTGGTAATTAAGGAAATAGAATTAACAAAATATGAAAAAGAATTGATTAGAATTATGTTTATAATAGGTAGAATTATAATAGCTAGATATTGGAAACTAGATGTGATTTTTAGAATAGAAGAGTGGAATTCTGAAATGTGGAAATTAGCTTTAAATGATAAAATGACATGTGATATTAAAATTAGAAGTGGTGTGTATAAAGAAGATATTTTCTGGAAGACTTGGAAACCATTTGTGGACTTTGCGTTTGGAACATTGGACGCTTCAGTACCTGTACCTCGAGAACGTGGATTTTGGCAATCATGAGGATATATCCGAAGACCCAAATCTTCCTTTTATGTATAGCACAAGGGTGTAATAATGTATTTTCTTTTTGTTTGTTTGTTGCAAAAAAATAATAAAAAAATTAAAAATTTAAAAAAAAAAAAAAAGACGCACTCGTGAAAGAATTTGGGGACGTTTTCAGAGACTGCCTGGGCAAGTACACGGGGACCCCTATCTCTTTTAACTTAGACCCCCAAGTTGCCCCTATCCGTCTAAAGGCTAGGAGGGTCCCGTTCGCCCTAAAGCCCAGGATTGACCAGGAACTGGACAAGCTAGTAAACCAGGGAATTCTAGTGCCAGTTGACCATGCTAAGTGGGAGACCCCTATAGTCACCCCAGTCAAACCGGACGGGTCGGTCCGGATTTGCGCTGACTACAAGGCAACGCTTAACAAAGCGTTGCAAAAGAGTGCTTACCCCGTCCCGGTGGTACAGCACTTACTGCACTCAATGGGGCAAGGGCAAGTTTTTGCCAAGCTAGACTTGGCCCAAGCCTATCAACAGCTGCCCGTAGATAGCAGCACAGCCAAAGCGCAGACAATTGTGACTCACAGAGGGCTTTTAAGTGTACCCGGTTACAGTTTGGGGTTAGTGTGGCTCCAGGGTTATTTCAGAACCTAATGGAGCGGCTATTGCAGGACTACCAGGGTGGTACCATACTTTGACGATGTACTGGTATCCGCTGAGAATCTAGAGGAATTAGGGGTAAGGCTGCGAAAAGTTTTGGGCATTTTCCGGTCTGCGGTCTCACAGTTAAACTGAACAAATGCCAGATCGGGGTTGAATCTGTGGAATTCCTGGGCTACCGGATAGACAGGGAAGGATTCACCCACTGAGAGCAAGGTACGGGCCATCAGGAAGGCCCCGGTTCCAAAGAACAAAACGGAGTTACAGGCATTCTTAGGTCTGGTCAATTTCTACGCGTATTCTTAAGGAATAAGGCAACAGTAGCCGAGCCGCTGCATAAATTACTAGCAAAGACGGCTGCATGGTCTTGGGGAAAGGCGGAAGCTAGGGCATTCAAGGGTAAAGAATCTCCTATCGAGTGATAGCCTCCTTATCCAATACAATGGCACGCTGCCATTAGTGTTAAGCTGCGATGCATCTCCTATGGGGTGGGGCTGTGCTCAGCCACAGGTTACCAAATGGCACAGAAGCCCCTATTGCATATTACTCCCGAACCATGTCATCAACTGAAAGGAATTATAGCCAGCTTGATAAGGAAGCCTTGGCTATAGTCTCCGGAGTAAAGAAATTCCATGAATATGTATTTGGTCGTGATTTTGAAATCATCACGGACCATAGACCTTTGCTAGGTCTGTTGGCAAGTGACCGCCCAACGCCCGTGGCACTTTCGCCAAGACTGACCCGATGGACTATCTTCCTGGCAGCGTATTCTTACAAATTACTACACCGGCCAGGAAAGGAATTAGGGCATGCAGACGCCCTGAGCAGATGCCCGTTACCAGAGACTATCAAGACCCCACTCCGGGATACCAGTTCTGCTAATTGACTCTTTGGACTCTGGCCCAGTCACATCCAAAGAGGTGGCTCGGCTTCAGACAAGGACATTACAATTAGAACTGTAATTGGTTGGGTACAAAGAGGTTGGCCCGCTGCGCGGGCGAGCTTTAAAGAGTTTGTAAAAACGTGGGGAACTCTCGGCTCAAGGGGGGTGCCTGCTATGGGGGGACCGAGTGGTGATCCCGGAGAAATTGAGAAAAAAGGTATTGGATCTCCTTCACGAAGGTCACCCAGGGATCGTGAGAATGAAGGGTCTAGCGAGAAGCTATGTGTGGTGGCCCCTAATGGACTCGGAAATTGCTGAAAGGGTAGGAAATGCCAGGCCTGCCAGGAGTCCAGACCGCTACCCCAACGGCCCCGATTCGGGAATGGGAGACCCCAGGGCCCCTGGTCTAGGATCCATATCGATTTTGCCGGCCCCTTCCACGGCCAAACTTTTCTGGTAGTAGTCGATGCCTACTCCAAATGGCTGGAAATCATTCTCATGAGATCCATGACAGCCGAGGCCGTGATTTCAGTCCTACGGCACCTATTTGTAACCCACGGGTTGCCCGACACTTTAGTCTCCGATAACGGCCCGCAATTCACAGCAACCCAGTTTGAGGGGTACTTGGCAGAGGAGGGCATCCGACATGTCCTCTCGGCGCCTTTCCACCCTGCGACGAACGGCCTTGCAGAACGTTTCGTTCGGAGCGCAAAGGAAACATTGTCCAGAATCAGCCCAGGCGATTGGCAAACAAAAATTGATACATATCTAGCAGTCCAACACAGAACCCCCTGTGCAACAACTGGCCGCAGCCCGGCAGAGCTATTAATGGGTCGGAAGCTTAGGTGCCCACTAGACCGTTTAAACCCAAACTACACACCAGACGGTTACAAAGGGGCACACGGTAAAACAAGAGAGATGGCAGTAGGCGACCTAGTGTGGGCACACAACTACAGCGAGGGCCCGACCTGGTTAGCAGGAAAAATCCTAGAAATAACAGGACCAAAATCATATCTAGTAGAGATAGAGGACGGCCGGGTATGGAAACGCCACATAGATCAAATAAGGAAACGCATAACCGGTAAAGCAGAATCAGACGATACAGACCCTGACTATTCAATGCATAAATCCACAGCTGACTCAAACCCGGGGCAAACGCAGGACTTATCTGAGTTCCAGGAGGTCCAGCGACGCCAACCGGTTCCTCCTGAAAACAGCAGGGACGACTCTGCAAATAATCCAGGGCCGGATGGCCTAGAGGAGGAGCTGAGAGGAACAAGCAGTCCCTCCGGTCAGCTCGACTCACTCCCAGAAAATGCATTGCGCAGGTCCGAAAGAGTCAGGAGACGCCCAGTCTACTTGCGTGATTACGTTGACAAATAAGATGTAATTTCATGTAAATATTGGTAAAGTGTTTTCTGGGAGGGAAGGAGTGTAATGTATCTTTAAAAGTTTTGGCGGGAAAATAGCACGTTGCTGATTGGTTGAAGCCTCCAGCTAAACTGTATATAAAGAGAGGTTTTTCCCAGCACTGGCTGCTGGGTTCACCATATAGTAAAGAGCTGTGGTCACTATCCTGGTCTCCTGCCTCGTTATTGCCCGAATCTAACAGAAACATTTTCTTATAGTTCATATTTGAGCATTTGCTATTCTTCCCATGCCCTCCCCACCACCCCAACCTTCAGCAATACCACCCTGTCTCTTCTCCTTCTAGGTCATCTCTAACACTTCACACTTTTTCTTTCTGCATCCTACTACCTTGTTATTCAATGACAAGAGCTTAGGAAATCGAGACCTTGAAAAGCCATTGTTGGTTAGAGTAGATAGTAAAGGAACCAAAGGCCTAACTCAGTGGTGTGCTACTTTTTATCTTCACATTAGAGAGAAAGACAGCTAGCATCAACAGCTAGCTTCAAAGCTTTTTCTTACCTCCCTAGCAGCATAGCTATTATCTACATCTTAATTCTCTCAATCTCCTAATATGCAAAGACAGCTGCTGAGTACTATCAAACTGATAGGGAAAAAAGCCAGCTTAAAGTTTTGGTTCTTCATTACTTTGGTTATGAAATTACTTAGGAATCTCCCATATACAATTATCTGTGTTAAGAAACACATTCCAAACCATGGACTTCAACAGATTTATTCTTCCTCTCTGCCCCACCCCATTTTATGCTTTTAAATCCATTTTCTTCGATGGTCCAATCAAGGGATTGAAAGTATTTATCTGTTAGAAATTGGAATGTAGCAGTTACATGCTTGATAATGGGAATTGCTTTTTTTTTCTTCATTGGAAAAAAGGCTATTTTATTACCAAGACACCTATTTTTAAATGACGAGCTTCCAATTTGTCACTGAAAGAACTCCAAAGGGGATATTTTTCTCCTACTAAGTGAAAAACTTAACCTTATGCAACACCTAAGAAAGTCAATCAGAGTATTTCCTGGGAGCAATAAAATCTAACCATTAGAATCTAATTCTACGTGAAAAAGTTTCTGTCATTTCATTCACACCTCTGCTCTCTTTTTGTGACTAAAGTGGTTTCAAATATTGCTTATGTGCCATTTGAAAGAAATCTGAGAATTATAAAAACATCCTAGCAAGAATGCCCAAGTATGCCATGAGTCTTTTATCAGATAGTTTGATTTGATGGATACAATGGATGGAACATGGTTTTTTAAGTGTATTTCAGAAGACAAGGGATATCCAAATGGTTTAGTAGAAAAAATCAAGATGGCAGCCATGATGGCCACTGAAGTCTTTTTTTTACATACATTGTGAGACACAAACCCAAACCAGGCATCATGTTGATCACAATTTCACACTGCAATATTGACTTTTTTCTATTTTAATTGTGGACCACCCATGCAGAAAATTCACAATAAAGAACAAGCTCTTGGAAGATTTCTAGAGTGCCTTTTGTTCTTGTCGGCTACATCACAGTATTATCACATTCATGGAGAAAATATATTTTCCTTATGTCAGTCTTTTATGGCTTATTGTTAGTTTACCTGTTATTATTATTAGTTAAATGAGTCCCCACATTTAAGAGACACATTCAGGTTCTTATCTCTACTCATGATATAAGCTGAAACTGAAGCTTTTCTAGCCATTAGCACTTATTGATACCCTAATGAGGGCTAAATTCTATATCTAAGACAATTACGTTATGAGCTTAATTTTGTTTTTGCTCATATCTATTTATCTGGAATTCTTGTAGCATTTAAGTTCACATTTCCTGACATGGATGTCTACTGAATTCAAATTTCCAATAGGATGAAGTTCTTTTTTGTGTCTTGTACTCCTGCATTGTGAGAACACAGTCACTAGCTCCTTGTCTCTATCCTTTGTTTTTAAGATTTAACAGATTAACAGAGTTGGAAGGGACATAATAGGTCATCTAGTCCAACCCCCTGCTCAAGAAGGAGACCCTATACTATTTCTGACAAATGGCAGTCTAATCTTTTCTTGAAAGTCTCAATTTCCGAAGGCAAACTGTTCCATTGGTTGATTGTTCTCACTGTCAGAAAGTTCCTCCTCATTTCTAGGTTGAATCTCTCCTTGGTCAGTTTCCATCCATTATTACTTGTCTGGCCTTCAGGTGGTTTAGAAAATAGCTTGACCCCCTCCTCTCTGTGACAGCCCCTCAAGTATTGAAAGACGGCTATCATGTCTCCCCTGGTCCTTCTCTTTACTAGACTAGCCATGCCCAGTTCATGTAACAATTCTTTCTATGTTTTATTCTCCAGTCCCCTAATCATCCTGGTTGCTCTCCTCTGTACTTTTTCTAGAGTCTCAACATCTTTTTTATAGTGTGGTGACCAAAACTGGATGCAGTACTCTAAGTGTGGTCTTATTAGGGCTTTATACAGTGGTATTAGTACCTCACTTGATCTTGATTGTATCCCTCTGCTAATGCAATTTAGGATTGTGTTTTTGAATTGGTTTCCTGGAAGACTAGAACCATAATGCAGGTTCAGATGGCTTTCCACTGGGGATAGCTGCATCTCCAAAGAGTTGCAATGACCATGTGGCCAGATGCCTGAATTCCTGCATTCTGTTTTGCATTTCTTTATGCGGAAAAATTATGAAAAATCAAGCCATCAAACAATCCAAAATGCAACAATTGCAGCAGTTTTGAAGCTCATTTCTTTGGAAATATTGCAAGTAGGTCTAACATTTTTTTCCTCAATTATTAATCAATCCACTAAAATGGTGGAAGCTGGGTAGTTATTCTTATAGGAGAAAATGCATGGAACTTAATTTACACCATAGATATTATACATGTTCTTCCAATAAAAGCAACATTTTCTTTTTAGCATTTTCTCTGGGTTGGTGACAGGGATGCCATGAAGTTAAAAGAGGAAGCTTTGTTGTTCGAGGTCAGACTGTCTTTCTGATGGGTTACAATTCTCTAGGGTTTTATGCAGAAGCATTTTAAATCGTATTTATTCAACCCTTTTAAGTAAAGAGGCCAGTGATTAAATCCCCAAACTCCTGCATATAAACAATTTGTTCTATCACTGCATAATTTCTTTCAACTACTTTCTAAGAGGGGTTAAAAAAAGAGGTCTAATTTTATTCCCAAACCATAAGACTGATTTCCGCTGAGTGTCTGAGAAGTTACATTTTATGATACTAATCTTAAAACAAGTATGGGTTAATTGCGAGGTTTCATTTTTGGTAATTTATTATTCCTGTGCTCCCCAACGTTAGATTACTGCCCACTTTTGCTATAAAAATGTTTTATAGGAAGCAAGCATTTCAACAACTACTGAAAATGAATTATTGAAAATATTTCTTAATCCCAATCCTCTACAGGAAATTAAAGAAGCTGGTAAAATTCCTGTGAGGGAAGATATCTCCCTCATTTAAAAAAAATAGATTCATGTTTTGAAGTCATACCCCAATGAAGTTTTTTTAGCTTTATGTATCCTGGAGAAGAAAATGTTGGTTGGGAATTTTTATTTAATCAATCATCTTGCAAAAAATCCAAGATTTTGAGGTGCTTGTTCCATGAAAATCTATATTTATTCATTTTCTTTGAGTTATAGTCAACTTTATCTCATGGGCAATATCTAATCCCATTTAAATCTAAAGGTTTTTCATGTTCTGTTATATAAATGGAGAACAGAAGCTGATAATAATTCATTTCATTAATATATCCACTATTATCTAGAGGTAAACTAACAGTAGATGGATCCATCTATTTTTCACCTAAATCAGTCTGCTTCTTTTTATTTATTTATAGACCAAAACCAAGTCACAAAATTTAAAATTAATACTTATTATACACTGTTAATACTTGCATATGGATAATATATTCATAAATAATAATAAGAATCTATAAAATTAGCAATTCATTGGAGATAACAAATGGTGTATATGAGTTAAGGCTGTAAATAAAAAAATTCCTACTGCCTTCAAAACACCCAGGTATTTGTCACTTAATAAGAAGAACTCAAACTCTCCTTCTTGAGAGGAATCTACCTGGCTCAAGAGGGGATTAGAGCTGATCACCAATGAGAGTAGAGTGGGCACTTTAAGAGGATATGAAATAGACTCAACCTCTGTATTTGAACAAACACATGCTTAATTTTCATATCATCATATTAACCAGATGCTACTTTAGTGGGAAGAACATTTATAAGGGCTAGGGAGACCTTTCTATATGAGCCATATAGAATTTCATAGAAGTAATTGAGGAGTAACTAAGGAGAGAGACAACTATTCACCTGTAAAGGGAGATGGTAAAATTTGACTGACTGACTGAATGTCTAAATCCCATGCCTTCTGCTCAACTTCTACCATGTTTTGTTCTAGATCTCAAGCAGTCAGGCTGGAATGGACAATACACACTGTCTCAGATCTTGGTCTATTTGTTTTTTTGTTTTTTTTCAGAATAGCTTGATCAGTGGTGGATTTCTGATCTTGCTATAAAGTTATATCCAAAATTTGGGAAAACATCAATACAAAGTGCATACTTTAGGGGAAATGCAGCAGCAAAACACTGGTGTAAATGGAATACATTTATGACTAAAAGCATGCAAAACTGATACAGATCTGATAGAAATAATTGTAAATTCCATTCTGGACTGTTAGCCTTAATTGTAAAAACCTGAATTCAAAATTGCTATTTGGCCAAAAGCTCTCTGACTGCTTTTGGTCACTATGTTTTCTCTTTATAGGCCTGAAGGAAAGATTTCAAAATGCTACAGTCTCAATTACACAGAGAGAGGGAGCAAGGGAGGAGGGAGGGAGGGAGGGAGAGAGAGAGAGAGAGAGAGAATTTTAGAAAGTTAATTTAACTTATTCACATTTGAAAATATAGCTTTATATATTTGCATTGTGCATTTTGTATAGTCCACAAAATGGACATCAGATGCAAGGAGTATTTTCCTGTATTTACTCTCCTATCTATCTTTGCTCAACCAAAACGGAAAAAAATATCTGACAATGCCATCCACAAGTTTCCAATTGCATTTTAGAAGATGGCATCTTAGTTCCATGTGAAAGGAGAAGGCGGTAAGGTGTTAGTCTTTTTAAATACCTTACCATCTCTACTGATACAGTGCTTAGGAATCTTTAAAAAAAAAAGGGAGCTCAGCGCTAAACAAAGCCTGCTGAGAAGACTACATTTCTGGGAAGCAAATGAGTGATTCAAACAAAAAGGGACAAGAGTGCTTTTTAATGTTAATTAAGCATGAGGTGGGGGAAGGGAAGCAAAGCCAGAGAAGCTTAATAGCATAGAGAAAAGGTCATACCCGCAGCCTGTTCTTCCCTAGAGGGAAAAGCTACTTGGTCTCTATCTGAGACCTTTAGCGGAGCCAGAGGCTGGTGAACTTGAGTCAGCAAATCAAGACACGGGAATGTCAGGTCATCCTTAGTTTAGCTGCAACTTTTGTAGATGACAAATTCCTGTTTTCGGTCAATGAGGATTCTCAAAATGAATCACCAGTTGGAAGAGCTTTGCATGCATGGCTTTTATCAGCCATTGTAAGGCAGAAAAATACAGTCCATTGTTTGGCTTCAGTGCTTTGAAATGTCCTTTTTTTTTATATTAAAAAAAAAACAAGAGTTCTCAGAATAGTTGGTTCACATTAGATCATGCTCCTGTCTGATTGCAATATTTGCTTTTTTTTTTTTTTTTTTGCATTTATATCCCGCCCTTCTCCGAAGACTCAGGGCGGCTTACACTATGTCAAGCAATAGTCTTCATCCATTTGTATACTATATACAAAGTCAACTTATTGCCCCCCAACAATCTGGGTCCTCATTTTACCTACCTTATAAAGGATGGAAGGCTGAGTCAACCTTGGGCCTGGTGGGACTTGAACCTGCAATATTGCAAGCAGTTGCTGTTAATAATAGGCTGCATTAGCCTGTTGCGCCACCAGAGGCCACCTTTTGAGATAAAGGGAAACATAGCTAAATAACATAGAAAGTTGGTAGATTTTAATATCTCTCCCTTTACTCAAGTTAATGTGTTGTTTGATGTGTATAATTATCTATTTTGTTTGTCAAAGCATTTTATACCTTGCTTGTTAGTTCAAAAAAAAAAAAAAAAAGGAAAAGCATTCCTCAATATTATTTAAAACTATCTATTTTTCCCAAAATAATCAGAATGACAACTAAAAAAATCTAACAAAAGGGTGGAAGGCAAAAGTTGTGAAGCTGTGGCTCTCCCCACCCCGCTCCCAAGGACAGGATTAGTAAAATCCCACATTGCAATTGTAAAGATGAATGAATGTAATTGATAGGTTGTGCTCTTGGAGGCTTTTTATGTTATTGTGGTATTGTTTTCATTGCTTGTTTTTAGTATTATTGTTAGCCACCCAAAATAGATAGCTGCATCACTTTTTCAAATAAATAAATTTTAAAAAGTCGAAACAAGACAAGACAAGATGGCGGGTGGACACAACTGAATGATCAAAGCTTCACTTTTTAAAAAGTCTATTGCAATTTTATTTCTCCAATTTGACTTTATAACTGCTTCCCTGTGGACACCCTACTTACAACAAAACAGAAGCATTACAAATAAAACTATTTCTAATACCGGAAGTAAACAGTGCCGTTGTAACTGGTCAGAATCAAGAATTAAATCTTCCCAATTTGATGCTGTTCGAATGTACTTGGAATTATAGGAATTTAATCCTTCATACCTGAAGGCCACCAAAATAAAAACCCTATCTTCAACTCATTCTATTTCTCTGCAATAGGAGACGCTGGTGTAGGTAGTAGATGGAGAAAATCATGTATATCCACTAGAGTATAGAATAAATAAATAACTATAGAATACATAAATAAATAAATGATCAAAAGTTACACTAATATAGGATAAACCCTAGATTCATTACTATATACTTAGGTGATATTAATTGGGTTTAACAACATGACAGCAGAGCCCTATCTATGTTGTGTGGATAAAATTCTTTGCAGCAGGCATCTGTCTGGTAGTATAATAAGGAGGAATCCATACATATTATTGTATATGCAGTCTAAACCAGTGGTATAATCCAAATTTTTTTACTACCAGTTCTGTGGGTGAGGCTTGGTGGGTGTGGTGGGGTTTGGTAGGTGTGGCTTGGTGGCATGGCAGGGGAAGGATACTGCAAAATCTCCATTCCCTCCCCGCTCCAGGGGAAGGATACTGCAAAATTCCCATTCCCTCCCCACTCCTGGGGGAAGGATATTGCAAAATTCCCATTCCCTCCCCACTCCTGGGGGAAGGATATTGCAAAATCTCCATTCCTACCCAACTCTGGGGCCATTCCCTCCCCACTCCTGGGGGAAGGATATTGCAAAATCTCCATTCCTACCCCACTCTGAGGCCAGCCAGAGGTGGTATTGCCAGTTCTCCGAACTGCTCAAAATTTCCGCTACCATTTCTCCAGAATCCGTCAGAACCTGCTGGATTTCACCTCTGGTCTAAACCAGAATCATGTGAAAGCACTGCTTTCATCCTGAAAAATTAGATGAGGAGAAGCAGGTGGTATTATTTGTTCAATTTTATGGCTTTTTTCAATGATGAATAAATATGATGAATACAATCTTATTACATTGAATAATTACCCTCATCATTCTTAGTTACCATACTATTTATTCTACTAGTAAACCTTTAATATCTTCATTTTGGTTTGGGAATGAGGCTGTTTTCAACATGCTTGATATCAGCAAAATATATCAGGAATGCATCTAGACTTCATTCGTCATTATCTTTGGATATAGCTTAGCTTTTCTGTAAATGATTTTTTCTTTTAAAATTGTCACATTGTGTGTGAATGTATATAGGTATACACCCATCACATAAATGGGTGTATTATTTATATACATAGATATATAAACATATATGTCGGGAAGTGTATCCTATATACACAAATACGATCGCACAGATTGTTATCTTTGTTTTCAATATACTGTATATTGAAAATAATGCACGAACAATGCATCCTAAGACAACAATTTTTGAACCAAAGTATCTCAAATGGACAGTATCTTACAGAATGCACTCAAAACCCGGCACCCATGACTCCTGTGGAATTGAAATTTGGCAAATTTTATAAAATAATGTATGACAAAAATTATCATAAAATCACATAAAACATTTCCTCTGGTCAACTTGGTCAGCCCCTGATGTTTGGCTGTGTTATATCGTTCAACTTTCAGGATAGCTGCATCTCTGAATATCTCCCTAAATTTGAAGCTCTGCCATTATTGAAGGAGTGGAGGAACCTGTTATGAAAATATTTCTAAAACAATGACCCAAGAGGTTACACAGGTTGTCTAATATCTTATTTCATTTCACTCCTTATCAGTCACATTGTAAATTCAGAACAGTTGCAATACTAAAATAGCACTAAGAATTATTAGTAACTTCTCCATATCAGGCAGACCACGCTAAGGAAAATCATTTTACCTACTTGGGTTCCTGCTGTCCAGCTGATGATGCCACTGCTTCCCAACAGGAGCAAATGTATTCAGTTGCAAACTTGAAACATCCAAACGCAAATGCCTCAAGCAAATCAGAGGTTCAAAAAGTTCCAAACTATTTATCGCTATCATTACAGATGAAATTTGTTGCCTTCAGACTTTCCTCTGACTGAGCTGGGAACAAAAAGAGAGAAATTGCTGAAGCCCCTGAATTTACCACAGCACCTTAATTCAGGAGTCAATCATGTTGTCATAGTTGGTCCTGACCAGATTAAACTGTCCTTAACAATTTCTTCCCTTTCCCCTCGCTTCAATCTTAATTAGCTGACATTCTGTTTCATCTTCATCATGAAAGATACTGCTAGCAAATTAGTTTAAATATGTCAGACATCTGAGATAGGTCTTTTTTAAAATAGGTCTTATTTTCCTGAGTGTAAACAAAGGCAGTATCAAAGCAAAGATATTCTCATAAGAGAAACCACAGAGCAGTGCATCAGTGTTGCTGTTGATGACCTAAGAGCAGCCATTCTCTCTTAACCTAACTAATACAAAAGGTTACACGATGATGGTGTTTCCATCTAAAAGAAGCACCTGAGTTTTATTCCTGATTAATTCTGCCAGTATAGACAATAATTAACTAGATGGATCTTTCCTGACATTATATCCACTTATGAGGAGGAGCTAGGTGGAACCTTGTAGTACAGGCATGAAGAACAGGATAATAATAACTTAACAAAGTAGCACCAACTTTCAAGAAGAGCAGAGATGGTCTGAAGCTTGTGTTCCGTACTCTATGGCCTTAATATTGCCAATCAATAGCCAAGAAACGTTCCTGAAATTTAACAATCCACCAATGTTTTAGTCCCCCTTCTCAGACTAATTTCTTGGAGGTTTGGACATATTAAATATTGGAATTATTTAATAATTTCCAATATTTAAAAATATTCTTGGATAAATGAAGATAAATATAAATATCATGTAAACGCAACTCACAGACTAGCTCAAAGTACGTATTCCAGTAGAGAGAAGTTCCTTGAAGATGGACTCCAGCATGATTCTGACAGCTCAGAAGAGTAAATCTCTGATCCAGATTCAACCTTGTAGGATTCTTGGAGTTCAGAATTAAACTGGTATTCTCATACCAAAACAAGAGCTGAGAACTGTATATGTGTGCTGCACTGGGGGTGGAGGGGGGGAGGTATTCTGAGGTATCTTCTTCTGAGAAATATAGAGTAAGCAGTAAGCAGACAGGATATTCCATGAATAATACATAAACATTCATAGATGTATATCGTCATGACTGTTGTTGAATATTCATTTGCACATTCTGTCCTCTGTGTTTATTCATAAAGAAGATATTCAGAGGTCAAAACTCGAGTTGGCTCAGGGAAGGAAAACAACTTTCAGTATGATAAAGAATATCAATATGTAGAATTGTTTGGGATAAGGATGGGGTAATGGCTCTTAGGTAGCACTTGGGAGAGGGCTTCTCAACTTCTCAAGGAGAGTTCTCTTCTAGAGCAATATTGAAGGATGTGTCAAACAGCTCTGAGAATGATGGTTCTTAGAGCTGGGTTACTGGTTGGCATGAAACAAGATATCTGTTCTGAGGGGTCCTAGGTGCTCTCTGAGCTTGGTTCTTTTCTTAGAGATGTTTCAATATCCAAACCAGGTAACATCAGCAGTGCCAGTGTTGATAGGCTTGCACTGATTATGTTAGCCAGTTTGGGTAATGAAACATCTTGCAAGAAAAGAAGTTCAAGGAGCGCCAAGAACTGTACTTTGACTGACAATGAAAAACAATTTAGGAATACATGGAACCACATGAAAAAAAAATGTGCAGTCCTAGTTTGGGGCATTCCTTATCATAGGGCATTTTCTCCTTTCTTCTTTTTGAATGATGCCATTCCAGAAGTGATCAAACAGTTTTCCACAAGCAACATTTTTAGAGGTAGAAGTATTGTGTGATGTGGGTCTTGGAACATAATGTTTTGTTGCTAACTCCTGTGAGAAAGATTGAGCTTTCTGTGTTTTTTTTTTTTTTTTTTTTACGAATGCACACTCTCTTTTGGCCAAATTTTACAGCATTATCTTTTGATATAAATGTTGAGCTACAACAGACTTCGATTTGGTCAAGTTCACAAATCCAGTTCATTTTTCTTCTGCCTAACCGAGATGCACATTATGTGCCTGGTTACATGTTCTATGGGCACTTACTGGCCTTGCAATAAACTATTTGTGAATAGGCCTTAGAATTTGCTCTCTCTAGATCACTGCTGTGAGAATATCAGGCTCTCTGAGATGTTTTCAAGGATATCATGGGTAGTGATTTCATCAAAGTCCATTCTACAATGTGCCAATGGATATAAGGAAATGTCATATTTAGCAAGTGACTCTTCCGGGTAATAAATAATCATGGCCTAAAGATATGGCCTAAAGACATGAGCTATAAAAATGCAGAGACAAATCATCCATTAGAGAAAGTGTGCATGTCCAAGATTAAAGAAAGTGCGCATGTCCAAGATGGTGTCACGCCGCTGATCAGGAAATGCGTCGGTGAGCCTTTCTGGACCGGACCGGGCCAGGAAGGACCTTTTAGAAATCTTAGGTCCCCCGCCCGGGTAGAGGACAGTCTTACCAACTGGGAGATGTGCGACTGGGTGTCGAGCGGCTTCGGGCGGCTTTGGGAGGAGCTCTGGAGTTGTCTCCCCCCCGGCGACAATGGTTCCGGCGCAGCGGTGACGGCGGCCTCGTTCAGCGGTCGAGCGGGCAGCCTGGTTCAGTGTTGAGCCTTCCCAGGCCGTTTCCAGCCTTCTCAGCCTTCCTGGAGGACATCTTCAGGCCGGCTACAGGGGACCCTTTGGAGATCTTGGGTCCCCCGCCTAGACCTTGGGAGAGAGGCAATTCTCTCCGAAGGCGATGGCGGCCCAGCCTGGTTTGGTGGCCGGGTGGGCCGGGTGGGCACTGACGGCATTGCAGGCGCGGTCGTCCGTGGTGGGGAGCCCTCCCGGGCCGGCTCAAGCCGGGGGGGACCCGGTGAGTGCTTGGGTCCCCCCGCTCGAGTGATGGGGTGTTTTCCCCAGCCGGGGGAGGTGATGACAGTCCTGGACAGCCTTGGCAGGGGCCGACTACGGTGTTTTCTCCTGTGGCGGCTTGGCCTGGAGGGAGGCGCCACCGGTGGCAATATTGAGATCTGCCGGCAGCGGTCTGGGGCAGTTTGGATTGTTCCGCTGCTTAGGTGCTGCGACGGCCCCCAAGGCTATCTTCTACAGCTGGAGATGCCGACGGTGCTGATGGGGGTGCTCCCCCCTCTCTTTTTTAGAGCTAGCTGGGCTGCGGAACGGGACTATGATGGCATTGGCCTCGACATCGCTGTCGCTGCTGTGAGAGATGGAGGTGGTTGGCAACGTGCTGGGGCGCTGATGGTGGTGTCCGGTAGGAGTGTGGTCCTCGTTGTGTGGCCCCCACCTCCCAGAGTGACTGTGATCTTTTATGCCACATCATGCCTCAACGATGATGAGGGTGAATGAAGACCTGTGCCTCGGAAACCCCCCAGTTGGAGTCCAGGCAGAGCCCATGGAATCCATGACATTGTAGGACTTCTTTTTCCTCCCCCCCTCTCCCACAGACCACCCTTTGATTGCCCATGTGGGGTTGGTTAACTGACTGGACAAAGCAGTGCTTTTACCATCTGCCGCCTAAGACAGATTCTTTGACTGTTCTCACCCGGAGAGCTGGCGTTGACATCTTGACATCTTGACCGGCCAGGATGGTTCTGCTTGCCAGATTTTTTATCACGCGGACATTTTCAGTGGCTGACCTTCTTGCCCTGCGAGATTCCCCTCTCTCGCAGGTTTGGCCCTCTACATTATCGAGGGCCCACCTTGAGGACGGGTTTTGGAACCCTGAGAGGTGGCATGCCAAAAATAGGAGGCTTAGGGGATTTTTAATTAATTGTTTTAAACAATTTTTTAAGGGGAGTTTTAAGGGGAATTTTAAGGGGAGGGTGGGAACTGACGGGTTTGGGTTGGGGGGTGGGAGGGGAAACCCATTGGGGAGGGAGCCAATCCTTGCGATCGCTCATGGCGATACTTTATCAGGTTCGGAGGTGAAGGGGGAGCCTCATTTTCCAATTCTAGAGGGTTGTTCCGCCAGCACGGTAAGTGGGAGGGGCAGATATGGCGGAAGCGGGGGGCCGTATCATGTTCAGGGGGTGCACACTCACTTTTTAAGAGCGATTGCATGCTCCGGCCCTTCAGACTTTTCCAGTTTCCCGAGTGGTCAGTATCCCCAGGGCTTGGACCTTCAGCTGATGTTATGCAATGCAAGGTCCATAGTGAACAAAACCCCCCTGATTTATGATCTTATACGGGGGGGGGGCTGCAGACCTTATGGGCATTTTGGAGACTTGGTTGGGCACTGAGGGGGGGTTCCCCTTGTAGATATGTGCCCACCGGGTTTCCGAGCATTAATCAGCCGAGGGCCCAAGGTAGGGGTGGAGGGGTGGCGGTTGTTATTAAGGAGAGTCTAGAGCCAAGGGAGGCCACTGTACCTCAGATAGCTGGTTGTGAATCCCTTTATGTGAAGTGGGGGCGTAGGATGCAGGTGGGCTTGTTGATCATGTACCTGGCTCCTTGCTGAGTGACAACAGCCCTGCCCGAGCTGCTTGAGGTGATAGCCGGGATGGCAGTTGATACCCCTAGGCTCATGATCATGGGGGACTTCAACTTGCCATCAGCCGGCGTGTCGTCAACGGCAGCCCGGGAGTTCATGGCCTCCATGACGGCCATGGATCTGACCCAACTTGTTGACGGCCCTACCCACGTTGGGGGAAGCACACTGGATCTCAGCTTGTCACGACCTGGGAATGGGCCGCGGCGGGCACTTTTGACCATGTCTGCCTTTGCGGCCTCTGACCCGGCGTAGGTCTCAATCAGCTCCCTGGTTTTCCGAGGAGCTGAGGGAGATGAAACGCAGGAAAAGATGCCTAGAGAGTGTTTGGAGGGCCAGCCATTCTGAAGCTGACCGAACACTAGTTAGGTCTTATATTCAGACCTACCTAGTGGCATTGAGGGAGGCCAAGCGGGCCTATGTTTCTACCCTCATTGCATCAGCAGATAACCACCCGGCCTCCCTGTTTAGGGTGACTCGCTCTCTCCTTCATGAGGAGGTGCACGATGATCCCTTACAGGGTTATGCTGAGGATTTGAGTAAGTATCTGTACGATAAAATCGCTCAGCTCCAGGATGGTTTGGACCAAAATTGGGTAGTTTCAGGCGAGGTGACGGAGGCTAGTCTCGCTGAGACCATCTGGGAGGAGTTTGATCCTGTGGCTCCTGAAGACATGGACAGGTTGCTGGGGCGGCAACTGGTTGGTGCTGGCCACTCAGGAGGTTACACGAGGCTGGTTCCAGGGAATTGTTAACACTTCCTTGAGGGAGGGTGTTGTTCCCACTGCCTTGAAAGAGGCGGTGGTGAGGCCCCTCCTCAAGAAGCCCTCCCTGGACCCAGCTGTTCTGGGAAATTACCGTCCAGTCTCCAACCTTTGCTTTGTGGCGAAGGCTGTTGAGAGTGTGGTGGCACATCAATTACCCCAGTACCTGGATGAATCTGTCTATCTAGACCCATTCCAGTCTGGTTTTTGACCCGGGTACAGCACGGAGACGGCTTTGATTGCGTTGGTGGATGACCTCTGGAGGGCTCGGGACAGGGGTTATTCCTCTGCCCTGGTCCTCCTAGATCTCTCAGCGGCTTTTGATACCATCGACCATGGTATCCTGCTGCGACGGTTGGGAAGTTTAGGAGTGGGAGGCACCGCTTTTCGGTGGTTTTCGTCCTATCTCTCCGACCGATCGCAGATGGTGTTGGCAGGGGGGCAGAGATCGACCGCAAGGCGCCTCCTGTGTGGGGTGCCACAGGGGTCGGTTCTTTCGCCTCTCCTGTTCAACATCTACATGAAGCCACTGGGTGAGGCCGTTTTGGGGTGAGTTATCAACTGTACGCTGATGACACCCAGCTGTATATTTCCACCCCTGACCACCCCAATGAAGCTGTCAAAGTGTTGTCTCGGTGTCTGGAGGCCGTGCGGGTCTGGATGGGGAGAAACAGGCTCAAGCTCAATCCCTCCAAGACTGAGTGGCTGTGGATGCCGGCTGCAACTGCTGCTGACTGTTGGGGGCAAATCATTGGCCCCAATGGAGAGGGTGCACAATCTAGGCGTTCTCCTGGATGGACGATTGTCTTTTGAAGATCATTTGGCGACCGTCTCCAGGAGAGCTTTTTACCAGGTACGCCTGGTTCGCCAGTTGCGCCCCTTTCTAGACCGGGATTCCCTATGCATGGTCACTCATGCCCTCATCACTTCTCGCCTGGACTACTGCAATGATCTCTACATGGGGCTTCCCTTAAGGAGCACCCGGAGGCTCCAGTTGGTCCAGAATGCAGCTGCACGGGTGATAGAGGGAGCCACTCGTGGGTCTCATATAACACCTCTCCTGCGCAAGCTGCACTGGCTGCCTGTGGTCTTCCGGGTGCACTTCAAGGTGCTGGTTACCACCTTTAAAGCACTCCATGGCATAGGACCCGGATATCTTCAGGACCGCCTTCTGTTACCATATGCCTCCCACCGACCGGTGAGCTCTCATAGAGAGGGTCTCCTCAGGGTGCCATCAGCCAAACAATGTCGGCTGGCGACCCCCAGGGGGAGAGCCTTCTCTGTGGGGGCACCTACCCTCTGGAATGAGCTTCCTCCTGGACTCCGTCAACTTCCTGACCTCCAGACCTTTCGCCACGAGCTGAAGACGTATTTATTCTTCCGAGCAGGACTGGCATAAAACGGGTTTTTTAAATTGGATTTTAAATGGGGTTTTATATTATGTATTTTATAATTTAAATTATTGGCCATAGTGAATAAGTTTTTTAATTGGTTTTATTGTATTGTATTGTATTTTATCTGGCTGTTAACCGCCCTGAGTCCTTCGGGAGAAGGGCGGTATAAAAATTAAATTATTATTATTATTATTATTATTATTATTATTATTATTATTATTATTATTATTATTATTATTATTATCATCATCATCATCATCATCATCATCATCATCATCATCATCAGATACTAACCCATCATGCAAGAACTGTGTATGTCTCAGCTGTAGAGAAAAGTGCTTACCCATTGTGAAATATTTAGATTGCTTTCATTAGTACCTTTACCAAAGATATCTACACTTCAGAAGTGGAGGAAAATATCAGAATAATAGATATATTTGTGGCCAAACATTGCCATTTACAGTGGCATAGTAATTCTGTGGAAAAATCTGGTCTTTCAATGTTTTCTAGATTTCTTGCATATAAAGAGCAATTTATATGCAATCTTTTCCATAGGGTTTGTATCCAGGAGCAATCATAATATCTCTATTATACCAGGCTTTTCTTACATCTAGTATATCTATGTTTTTGTTTGCTACTAAGTACTCTAATTCCCCTATCTTGTCTCAGAGACTTCTAATACTAGCATGAAATAAATTATATCTACAAACAATACCTATTTTCAGCTATTGTAGTCATGAGCTTTTACACAGCCTTGTTTTGCTTTCAGTGAATTAACTGTCCCATCCATTCATTTAGTCATTTCCAGTTCTATAGTACTTTGTGAAATACCTTTCTGAATTAGATGCTGCATCTGTTCTCTTCCCCCATGTATCAGTTTTTGATGGTATGCATCAGAAATAGCAATTACACTTAGACTTATATACTGCTTCACAGTGCTTTACAGCCCTTTTTAAGTGGTTTACAGAATCAGTATATTGCCCGCAACAATTTGGGTCCTCATTTTGCCACCTTGGAAGAATGGAAGGCTGAGCCAACCTTGACCAGTGAGAATCAAACTGCTGGCAATCAGCAGAATTATTGCAACTAACCATCATGCCACTAGGGCTTTATCTTAATGCTACTTAGGAACCAATTTTTTATTTATTTATTTATTTATTTGTCACAACAGTATATATAAGCATAAGCATGAAAATAACTATATAATATATAAGCATATATATAAGCATAAGTATGTAATAACTATATTAATTGGATATAATGAAAGGAAACAATAGGACAGGAACTAAGATATGAATCCTTAGAGAATTTGCAGGGCATGACATGCATCCAAATGTGTACGCACATTTATTGAAATATTGCTTGCTATATATTTTCTCATATGGTCACATGGTTACATAGTTTGTTGCCAGCAGTGTGCTATGTACTGTATGACTGACTTATATACTGACATATATGGCTTCTAGATGGGCTACAAAAATCCAGGCATATAATCCAAGCAAATCTAATATCCTCCGCAACATAGCAAATCTGGATACTCACTAGATGGCAGCTTGCTACAGAAAATCCAAAATCAGAGTTTCCCTTAGGAGTTGACCATACCGCCTTAACTTGAAGATCTCTGGTGAAGAAAACCGCAATTACTTCTTTGAATGGTAAGTTCTACTGGTGAACAGCTCATAATGTCTATGAAGATTCTCAGTCATCAAGGTCTTAGCGGTCTTGAAAGAGAAGCGAAACATCTTCAAAGAAAAACAAGAAAGTCCAGTTGCCTCTTGAAAAGCACCTTTGGGACAACAGCTCTTAATGTCTAGAGTGTTTCTTCCAATGTTTAACAGAAATCTAGTAATTTAAGCCTATTAAAGTCTGAACAGCTTCCTCTGATATTCCAACAGAATCTCTGACACAGTTCCTAAAATAATATTGCTGCTACAATTCTAATCGTTTGGATAAAATATTTCTCAATAGTATCTGCATCAGTTCTACAAATGGAATAATAAGGATCCTACTACATTTTAGTTCACTACCATATGATATAACTTAGTAAGAACTAAGAATTTCAAAGTTGGCAATTCGTTTACTACTAAACATTTAATATTAGACATACTAAGCAGGACCATGCAAATCATTAAGATACTTCAGTTCATTAAGTCCTATATATCTGGGCTGCAAATATCCATATAAGCCACTAGATATAAACAAAAAGATACAGAAAACTGTTTATTCATGTATTCAGTTATCTCAAATCCTTTTAACCCAACAGATTTAATTTTACCAAGATTATTGGTCAGCATCAATATATCAAAGATTATTTTGCAATCTCATGCCTATTTCATAATATCTAGTAATTTTGTCTCCAATTTTTTTTTTAAAGTGTAGTTGAGTTTTCCAAGCATCAGAATCCTATCCAGTTACTGTTATTGTAATATCCGAGGGCCCAGGGTAGGGGTGGAGGGGTGGCGGTTGTGATTAAAGAGAGTCTAGAGCCGAGGGAGACCACTGTACCTCAGATAGCCGGGTGTGAATCCCTCTTTGTGAGGTGGGGTCATAGATGTCAGATGGGCTTGCTGGTCGCGTACCTGGCTCCTTGCTGCGTGACAGCTGCCCTGCCCGAGCTCCTAGAGGTGCTTGCCGGGGTGGCGGTGGAGACCCCCAGACTTTTAGTCATGGGGGACTTTAACCTGCCATCTGCCGGCTCGTCATCGACGGTAGCTCGGGAGTTCTTGGCTTCCATGACGGCCTTGGACCTGACTCAAGTAGTGGATGGCCCCACTCACATCGGGGGTGGCACACTGGACCTGATTTTTGTCTCTGGTCAATGGTCGAGAGATCTGGACTTAAAGGAAATAGTCATTGAACCTTTGTCATGGTCAGATCACTCTCTCCTTCGCCTGGACTTTCTGACCGCTACCCAACACCGCAGGGAGACGGAACCATTACGTTGGTACCGTCCCAGGCGCCTGATGGACCCAGAGAGGTTCGGGGGGAGCTTGGGCCATTTCCTGAGGTCTGGCTCACGGCACGGCAGAGGAACTGGCTGCAGCCTGGGAGCGGGCTGCGGCGGGGCCTTAGACCGTGTTGTGCCTTTCCGGCCCCTGACCGGGGCCAGACCCCACCCGCCTCCTTGGTCCCCCGAGGAGCTGAGGGGGATGAAACGCCGGAGAAGACGCCTAGAGAGTTCCTGGAGGTCCAGCCGTTCAGAGGCTGATCGGACACTAGTTAGATCCTATACTAGGACCTACCTAGTGGCACTGAGGGAAGCGAGGCGTTGCTACGCCTCCTCCCTCATTGCGTCGGCAGATAACCGCCCAGCCGCCTTGTTTCGGGTGACCCGCTCCCTCCTCCACCAGGGGGAGCGGGATGACCCGGTGCAGGGACGTGCTGAGGAGTTTAACGGTTATCTATACGATAAAATCGTTCAGCTGAAGGACGGTCTGGACCAAGATTGCAGCGATTCGGACGGGACGTCTGAGGGCGGTCTTGGTGATGTTGTGTGGGATGAGTTTGACCCGGTGACTCCCGAGGACATGGACAGGTTGCTGGGTAGACTGAATGCCACCACATGTTTACTGGACCCGTGCCCCTCCTGGCTGGTGCTGGCCACTCAGGAGGTGACACGAGGCTGGCTCCAGGGGATTACGAGTGCTTCTTTGTTGGAGGGAGTCTTTCCGGCCGCCTTGAAAGAGGCGGTGGTGAGGCCCCTCCTCAAGAAGCCTTCCTTGGACCCGGCTGTTTTAGGTAATTATCGTCCAGTCTCCAACCTTCGCTTCGCGGCGAAGGTTGTAGAGAGTATGGTGGCATATCAGTTTCCCCTTCACCTGGAGGAAACTGTCTATCTGGACCCGTTCCAGTCCGGCTTCCGGCCGGTTACAGCACTGAGACGGCTTTGGTCGCGTTGGTGGATGATCTCTGGAGGCCAGGGATAGGGGTTATTCCTCTGCCCTGGTCCTATTAGACCTCTCAGCGGCTTTCGATACCATCGACCATGGTATCCTGCTGCGCCGGTTGGGGGGATTGGGAGTGGGAGGCACCGTTTATCGGTGGTTCTCCTCCTATCTCTCCGACCGGTCGCAGACGGTGTTGACGGGGGGGCAGAGGTCGGCCCCGCGGCGCCCCACCTGTGGGGGGGCGCAGGGGGCGGTTCTCTCGCCCCTTTTGTTCAACATCTATATGAAGCCGCTGGGTGAGATCATCAGTGGCTTCGGTGTGAGGTACCAGCTGTACGCTGATGACACCCAGCTGTACTTTTCCACACCGGGCCACCCCAATGAAGCCATTGAAGTGCTGTCCCGGTGTCTGGAGGCCGTACGGGTCTGGATGGGGAGGAACAGGCTCAAGCTCAATCCCTCCAAGACGGAGTGGCTGTGGATGCCGGCATCCCGGTACAGTCAGCTGAGTCCGCGGCTGACTGTCGGGAGCGAGTCATTGGCCCCGATGGAGAGGGTGCGCAACTTGGGCGTTCTCCTGGATGAACGGCTGTCTTTTGAAGACCATTTGACGGCCGTCTCCAGGAGAGCTTTCCACCAGGTTCGCCTGGTGCGCCAATTGCGCCTTTCTAGACCGGGATGCCTTGTGCACAGTCACTCACGCCCTTGTGACGCCTCGCCTGGACTACTGCAATGCTCTCTACATGGGGCTCCCTTGAGGGGCATCCGGAGGCTACAGTTAGTCCAGAATGCAGCTGCGCTGGTGATTGAGGGAGCCCTCGTGGCTCCCAGTGACACCTATCCTCGTCGGCTGCACTGGCTACCTGTGGCCTTCGGTGCGCTTCAAGGTGTTGGTGAATGTCTTTAAAGCGCTCCATGGCATAGGGCCGGGATATTTACAGGACCGCCTGCTGCTACCGAATACCTCTCACCGACCCGTGCGCTCTCACAGAGAGGGGCTCCTCAGGGTGCCGTCGGCGCGACAGTGTCGTCTGGCGCCCAGGGAAGGGCCTTCTCTGTGGGGCTCCCGCCCTCTGGAACGAACTCCCCTGGACTTCGTCAACTTCGGACCTCCGAACCTTTCGCATGAGCTTAAAACCTACTTATTCATCTGCGCTGGACTGGGTTAGTGTTTTAATGGGTTTTAATGGGTTTTTAGCTCCAAATTTTAATCCTGGCCAATTTTAATAAGTTTTTTAATTGTATTTTAATTTGTATTTATTGTATTGTATTTTTACCTGGCTGTGAACCGCCCTGAGTCCTTCGGGAGAAGGGCGGTATACAAATTTAAATAATAAATAAATAAATAAATAAATAAATATTATGTGTTGAATTATTAAGCTTTTGTTTCCTAATGGGTGTTTGTAGTGAGTATTCTGATTTTACTTTACTGAGTGATTTGTTCTTCTTTCAGTAATGCCTGCAATATAGGATTAAAGGGAGGGAGGGAGGGAGGGAGGGAGAGGGAGAGAGAGAGAGAGAGAGAGGGAGAGAGAGAAGTTGGGAAAACATGTTGGAAGCCTCACATCTTTTGTACATGTATCCAATGGTGGAATTCAAATAATTTAACAACTGATTCTCTGCCCTAATGATTTCTTCCAACAACCAGTTCACCAAACTGCTCAGAAAGTTAATAACCGGTTCTCCCGAAATGGTACAAACTGGCTGAATCACACCACTGCACGTATCCATACATACATACAATTGAGTACAGCTTCATTTGTGCCATCTTGGTTTTTTGATAGCCCTTGTGTATGATCTTGGTTATTTTTAACAGGGTTGGGGTATTGTTGTTTTTTTGGATCATTCAAAGGGATCAATTTTCTTTGTTCAGATTTTCTAGTTTCACACAAGTGCATAACAACTGGGGAAACCATGGCCTTGAGGCTATATACGTTTGCTGTCAATATAATATTTTAGTACTTTATTGTGTTTTATTTTAGTTTATTTTGGATCTGATATAGCCTTTCTCCAATATAGCAGAGATATATTTATTTCATGGCTAGAGTTACTATCCCTGTCAACTTTTGAGCTTCAGAAGATATAACCCATTACCGTTTGACAGAACTCTATTAGTATATTCCCTGTTTCATTTCTTACACTAAAGTTAATTTTTCCCATGATTCCAAATGCAACCATACTTCCAACTTTGCCATTCCAATCTCCTGTAATTAGTCTACTTTTTTTTTTTTTAATGTTGTACTGAAAAGTCATTTGCAGCTCAATCTCTGTTTCCTGTGCATCTATGTTTGGAGCATAAATGTGAATCACTATAATAATGATTGCCTTGGCTTATACTCAAATTGAGATCATTCTATCATTTTGCAGGTTGTAGCTGAACACTGAGTTTGATACCCATTGGATATGCCACTTCTTGAGTGATTTTCTATTTCACAGTAGAACATTGCCATTCCTCTAACATGAAGTATGGCCCATTCCACTCCTTTTCAGAAGATTGTTTCCAAGAATGTTAGTGTTCAGACTTGACGTTTTCACTCAGAGGACATCTGGTTTGCCTTGGTTCAAGGTTCTGACATTCCTAAACCATATTTCAATGGTTTATACATTTTTGCAGCATCAGACTTCTATTTTGCCCTTGGCCACATCAGCAGCTGGATGTTCTTTTGGCTTCAGTCCAGGCGTATCATCAGCATTAGTGTTACTTATACTTGCCCTCTGGTCTTTTTCGGTAGCCTGTTGGATACCTTCTAATCTGGGTAACTCATTTTACGGTATTATATTTATTTATCCTGGTTTTGAATGTCCATCTTTCTGACAGAATAATGAAGTGTGTTGATCTTTCCTTATCCAGCAAAAGTGGAGAGTAATTTCCTTCACCTCACTGAAGCAAATTTATGCATTGAAACCAAGTTCTGCTTCAGATAAATACATTGAATCAGCTTTAATGGCATGTACGGAGTTGTTAAATTCAATTCTATAGAGAGAAAGAATGCTCAGCCTTGAGTGGTGTGATTCTGGCATTGCCCAATGAGTGTTATCATCACATTAAATATTAAATTGCTGGTTTATCAGAGCTATTTTGGATGGTAAGACTAATACTGCTTTGGCCTTAATTCACTTTCACAGTTCTCAGCCTTTTTAATGTGACCCACCGCAAGTTTTAACTTTGCTCTGATGTGCTAATGGAAAGTTAAAATTCCACTAGCACAACATAACTTCCAGGATTCTGCTCACACCACTGTATACCCTTAAAGCAATCCCCACTTTTAAATTAATGCATAATTTGGGCAGGTCTAAATCTGTTAGTAATTACTGAAATCACCTCAGATACTGTTTCCCATAAAATAGGGCAGCAGTGCCACAGATATCATTTTCTTTGGGCCATCCATTTTCTCTTGGAATGTAAGTCAGTTTCTTCTGCTTCTGCTAACTAATCAATATAGAATATTGCTAGCAATACATCTCTGACCAACCAAAATCTTGTTAGTAAGAAGATATGCCTTCCAATGGATCTTAACATCCCAACAAAGCCAGTGATGAATCGGACCTTCCATGTTTGACCAAGCTGAAGCCTATCTTTACTATCAGCCCTATTAGGTAGACCAAGAAATCAATTATAAAGGTAGAGTAAAATTACTTTTATTGAGACTGGCTATAATGACAGAATCTCACCAATGTCATTATGTCATACTCAGTGGTGAAATCCTATTTATTTTACTACCGGTTCTGTGGGCATGGCTTGGTGGGCATGGCAGGGGAAGGATACTGCAAAATCTCCATTCCCACCCCACTCCAGGGGAAGGATACTGCAAAATCTCCATTCCCACTGCACTCTGAGACCAGCCAGAGGTGGTATTTGCCAGTTCTCCAAACTACTCAAAATTTACATTACCGGTTCCCCAAACGGCTCTAAATTTCCGCTACTGGTTCTCCAGAACCTGTCAGAACCTGCTGAATTTCACCCCTGGTTGTACTGTCCCTGTAACTTATAGTTCAGTGAATTAGAAAGCTGTCTGTCTCTCTTATTCCCTTCCAAATATTATCTGTCTGTGGTGGATGTAATATATGTTTCATTCCTCATCATCTTAGCAATAGATTTTGCATATTTCTGCCAAGGCTACTTCCTTACTCATCAACCCACTGGGCATCTTGCAGAATACACATCCCATGGAATAAAGGCAGCACAGCCAACCAATACTACATGAGGAACTCAATAATCATTCTTCTGATTCTGCCTAGAAGACACCAGGCTTGCCCAGTATGGACTGCCCAATGCATAACCCACAGAAACCAGTGATGAGGGATCATTTTCAGGAGGCAATAAATATGCCAGCTAGCTATGCGAACTGTCCTGTCATCCCCTAAATATCTGATAATCAGAGTCAGCAAAGCTCCTTTACAACAAATTAACAAGGTTTTTGAATGCCATGCCAAGTCTGACACACCGGAAAAGCATGTGAGAAAGTAAGTACTTATACTATTTTTAGGTTTGAATGTTTTCGTTTTCTATGAAAATTTTCATAGAACAGAAATTCACCTATCAAAACTCCAATTTCTCTCTTCTCTCTTTTATCTTTCGCCATCTTTGCCAATAATTTAGAATTTCTATTACTAAATTCAAAAAAATTCCTATTTAAAAATCTCAAATTTCTTTTTACTAACTCTGTATCTTCTTCTATCATTTTATTTCTTAATATATTAAGCTCCTGAAGAATTTTTTTTTCTTTAGTAAGCAAAAATTGATTTTCCAATTCTTTAATCTGATTTTTATCTCTTTCCATTTTAATTTTATAATTTTTATATTTCCTACTTGATAATTTGATACTCTCCCCTCTAAACATCCCAAACAATTTCAAATTTAACCTCCCCGTTATCATTTAATCTCCAACTTTCCTCCAATTTTTTAAGTATCCATTTGTTATCCTTTTCATTTTTATACAATTTCTCGTCATATCTCCAATAGCTTCTTTTTTTCTCAAAATTAAAATCTAAGTCCACCATAACTTCTGCATGATCAGAGTCTTTAAAAATTCCCACATCTACCTTATCCACATTATTCACCAAATCTTTAGAAAGAAAAATATAATCAATTCTAGAATATGTATTATATATCTTGGGAAAAAAAGTGTATACTCTCTCCATTCCTTTAACCTCTCTCCACACATCAACCACGCCGTTTCGAAGCATCCACATATTTAAAATCCCCATTTTATTTGCTCCTCCACAGCGGGTGGGATTAGTACTGTCTATTTTATCTCTGATTAAATTAAAATCCCCAGCCACAATTACTTTCCCTACACTTTCATTCTCCAAAATTTTTGTTATTTTTTCAAGAAATTCTCTTTGTTTTTCATTCGGTAAATATAAATTAACAAGTGTCACTTTTTCCTCATTAAGATTTCCAACAATTATTACATATCTTCCATCCTCATCCAAAATTATCTTATGTTTTTCAAAGTACACCCTATCTGATATCAGTGTTGCAACTCCTCTAGCTTTTGAAGTTCCAAATGCTTTTTCATATATTTGCATACCTTTTATATACATTCTATTTGAATCTTCAGATTTCTGATGGGTTTCTTGTAAAAATAAAATGTCTGGTAAATCCCTTTTAATCTTAAACTCCAATCTTCTTCTTTTAATCTAATCCCCTGTACCCTTCACATTCCATGACATTATTTTTATAACTCCCATTTAAAATATAAATTTTTTAATCCTATCCCCGCATCTTCCTTTCTGTGCCCACCACCCAACATTAAACTACCATATAAACAACAATAAGAAAACAGAAAAAAAACAAAAAACAAAACAAACAATAAAGTACAAACAATCTTCTTCCCCCACATCCTCATCGGTTTCGCCTCTATAAAGAGAATGGGGGAGAGGGGACGTGCTAATGCCCGGGCCACTTCTTTCGGGCTGTCTATTTGAATTCATCACTCAAAAAAAAAGATAGCGATGACCCGCATTCAGCTTCGTATTTTCCAAGACTCTTATCTGCTTCTTGATAGATGATAGAGGTATAAGATGTTATAAAAAATTAGAGAAATGTGAAGTGGTTAGAAATTTTTTTCAGAATCTATATTCAAAGAAACCAATTAATCGGGGAAAATTGCAAAGCTATTTAGAAAAGTATGTGGTGAAAATTGATCAAACATATAAGGAATTGATGGAAGAAGATATAACACAAGATGAGATTAATGGAATAATACAAAAATTAAAATTAGGGAAAGCTCCAGGTGAGGATGGATTACCTGTTGAGTTTTATAAAGAATTTAAAGAATTAATAATACCAAGATTGCAAAAATTATTCAATGGAATATTACATGGTGGGGAAGTACCTTCGTCATGGAACAGAACGGTGATATCCTTAATTCCTAAACCAGATAAGGATTTAGAAAGGATTGAGTCCTATCGGCCCATTTCTTTAATTAATCAGGATGCAAAGATATTTACTGCCATTATAAGTAATAGACTAAATAGATTTATAGATAGATATATAAGTTATAATCAAGTAGGTTTTGTGAAGGGTAGATACATGAGTGATATTGTTAGAAGAGTATTAAATATTATAGATGTAGCTGAATATAATGGTGATAAAATTGGTATAGTATCATTGGATATTTTTAAAGCTTTTGATTCTGTACAATGGGAAACTATTAAAGTAATTGTGGAGGCTTTAGGCTTTGGTAATAAGTTTATACATGTTATTTCAAAATTGTACCAAAAGAGCAGTGCAAGAGTGAAGGTGAATGGAATATTAACTGAAGAGATAAAATTAGAAGCTGGTACGAGACAAGGATGTCCCTGTCCCCAACATTATTTTTATTGGCTATGGAAATATTGACAAAATGATAGAAAAGATGAAGAATTAGAAGGATATAAGGGTATAAGATAAATTTGTATGGATGATACTTTAATTATTTTGAAAAATGTAGAAAGATTTGAAAAGATATATAAGCATTTGATAGAATTTGAGGAAATGACAGGATTGAAAGTAAATTGGTCAAAGTCAGAATTATTGATGGATAGTAATGGTAATGAGTCTGAGAATATGCAAGAGCAATTTGGGATAAGGATTAAAACACATTGAAATATTTGGGTATAGTGCTTTCACTTAAGGTTAAAGAATTGAAAAACTTAATTATGATGTGGTGATTAACGAAATTGAGAAGAAGATAAATAAATATAAAATGTTAAAGTTGTCTTGGTTTGGTAGAATTGCAATGTGTAAGATGATGTTGCTGCCCAAGTTCAACTTTTTATTCGAGATGCTACCACTAAATTTGACAGAGAAAGATATTGAAGGATATCAGAAAAAACTGGATAAATTTTGTAATGGTGGTAAAAGACCTAGATTAGTGAAGAAAATGTGGTATCAAAATCAAAAGGAAGGTGGATTAGGAATCCCCAAATTATTTAATTATTACTGTGCGTATGGTATCCGGATAGTGGTAAAAATATTTAAAGGAGAAGATAACTATTGGAGAGATTTAGAGTTAAGGGATATAGTGAAATTTGGATCAAGGTGGTTTTAGATAAAGCAAATTTAAAATGTGTAAGTAGAAGTTATTGGTTAAAGGATTAAGTAAAATGTGGAATAAATTTGTTAAAATTTTAATTCGGATATAATCTTTTGGGGAGACAATTGGAATTTGGCGATTAAAATAATATAAAAGCGTAATGAAGTGATTAAAGAGGAAAATATAGAAATTATTAGAGATTGGATAAAAGTTATGGAAATGAAAGGAGGAATAAAGAAATTATTGAAAAATTAGGGTTAAGTTGGTTTGAAAAATACAGATAGAAAAATGGACAAAAAACTAAAGGAAAATTATTCGATAAATAGATGTGAAACTGAATTTGAATATTTAGTATCTCGGATTATGAAAGATGAAATTGGGCTAAAGGGACTCGTTAGTAGGGTTTATAAGATTATAAATTCTGATGAAAAATTACAAAGAGTGATGAGGACAAATTGGGAAAAAGATCTTAATATTGAAATACCAGAGTCAGATTGGAATGTGAATTGGAAGAGTAGAATTATGAGAACTTTATCTATAAGGATTAAAGAGCACAATTATAAAGTTGTTTGGAAATGGTATTTGACTCCAGTAAGATTGTCACAAATGGATAAAAATTAGTAAAAATGTTGGAGATGTGAGATGGAATTGGGGACTTATGAACATATGTGGTATAATTGTGATAAGGTTAAAAGTTTTGGCAACAATTGGAGAAAATGATATTTGAAATGATGGGGAAAGTAATAACATTGAGAGTGGAAACTATATTATTGTTGGTAATTAAGGAAATAGAATTAACAAAATATGAAAAAGAATTGATTAGAATTATGATTATAATAGGTAGAATTATAATAGCTAGATATTGGAAACTAGATGTGATTTTTAGAATAGAAGAGTGGAATTCTGAAATGTGGAAATTAGCTTTAAATGATAAAATGACATGTGATATTAAAATTAGAAGTGGTGTGTATAAAGAAGATATTTTCTGGAAGACTTGGAAACCATTTGTGGACTTTGCGCTTGGAACATTGGACGCTTCAGTACCTGTACCTCGAGAACGTGGATTTTGGCAATCATGAGGATATATCCGAAGACCCAAATCTTCCTTTTATGTATAGCACAAGGGTGTAATAATGTATTTTCTTTTTGTTTGTTTGTTGTAAAAAAAGTAATAAAAAAAGTAATAAAAAAAAAAAGAACAGAAATTCACAGCAGAACACAGTTCTATATCACTTCAATTAGCACAATGAAGGCTCTTTTCTGGATAAAGGAATGCTGTTGTGCTGTCCTTTTTTCATCCATCGTATTTCTGCAACAGAGAAAGGGGGGGGAAACTCAAAAATGTCTTCTAGCAGAATGCTGGAGGTATCTGGCTGAATCTCTATCGTCAGTTCAATCTTGTAGCTCTGCTATTTTCAACCTATTCTGCCCAAAATAAAGCAGCTGGATTGTTATTTTCCCCTATTACAGATTATAGATTTTTAAATAAAACCCAAAGCAACTCAAACCAAATTGATTTTTTATTGCATCTCAAAGTGCAAATGCTAATCAAATCATGTCCTTCTTAAATCTCAAATCTCCAATTCATGGCTGATTCATATAGGCCTAATACCCAGTTCTAATTGTGTGTGTTTTAATATTTTATCTGTCATTTTAATGTTAAGTAACTATTTTATTTAAAAACAATGCAATTAGCAGAAACCAGTTTTGCTGCTTACCATCTGCTCACTTAAGTTTTTGCACTACTAGGCAAATAAATGGCTTATTTTGCATAGGTGTGTATCTATGGCATGTGCAAGAAAATAAAGAACTTATTTATTATAGTTTTCATGAGTTATATGACATGAAACTACAGACTGATTTAAAAGCATTGATATTTGAGTAAGCTTTTTTTTTTAAAAAAAAGAGCTAGATGATTGTAAAAAGGAGAGAACGAGAAACACCACAGGTAAGAGGATTAAGCTACAACAGGAATAAATGCCAATTTCCTAAAGTTATACAAGTATCAAAATGTTAAGCCGTTCTACTGAGTCAAAGACCTTCCGATGACAGAGACTAAAATGCAATCAGAGTTGCTGTTGTTTTTCCAGCTTTAACGTAATGGCTTGGAGAGCCAATTATGTGAGCAGAAAGTAAATCAGTTCTCCTAAAATTGATTTCAACCCAACTCAATCATTGAAATGAATCAATATGTGAAAAGAAGACAGTTTTTATACAAGAAGATGCAAGGCTCATGCAGGGATCACTTGCAGATTACAGACTTTTATATGGCCATTTAGATTATAAACATATAATCTAAATGGTGATTTTTTAAAAAGATAACTAGATGAGATGTGTTAAAATAATAGGGTCATTATCTATCTTTCTATCAATCTATCTATCTATCTATCTATCTATCTATCTATCTATCTATCTATCTATCTATCTATCTATCTACCTACCTATCTACTGTATCTTTCTATCTTTCTATTTGACATCTATTAAGAGCCATGGTGGCACAGTGGTTAGAATACAGTATTGCAGGCTAATTGTGTCAACTGCCAGCAGTTCAGTTCTCAATGACTCAAGGTTGACTCAACCTTCCATCTTTCCAAGGTTGGAAAAACGAGGACCCAGATGGTTGGGGGCAATATGCTGACTCTGTAAACTGCTTACAGAGGACTGTAGAGCACTGTGAAATGGTATATAAGTCTTATTTCTTTCTATTTCTATTTCTATTTGTCTGTCTATCTATCTATCTATCTATCTATCTATCTATCTATCTATCTATCTATCTATCTATCTATCTATCCCTCCATCCATCCCTCCCTCCATCCATCCATCCATCCATTCATCTATCATCTTTTATCATTATCAGATTCTAATAATCATTGAAACCTTATGCGAGCATAAATAGGTAATCTTAGAATAAGGTACTATGGGATCCTTTCTTTGCTAGGATTGAATGAAAATGGTCTCTACAAATTATTTATTCTACTGCAGGCAGAAAAAAAAAGTGAACACAAATCCAATCCATGTCAGTCTTTCATTTATCATACTCTCATCAAAAATGGAAGAGACACTTTTTGATTATAGCTCCTTCAGTAACTGATATAAATATATATGAATCATTATAGGAATTAAATACCATTGATATATCAGATGTGATTTGTACATGGAAGCAGAAAGCAATTTCTCAGACTTCTGTAAGGATTTCCATTTTCATTATCCAATTGTCTAAATTAGATTTAAAAACAGTTTCAAGCTTGCTTTCAAAACTTCTATTTCAACAAATATAGGAATAATGCACTTTTAGCCACCTAGAATAATTAATACTTAATTTCTCATGGTTAAATTGTAGATTGTTAGCAAGTTCTAACATCCTCTTAATTAAAAAAAATGTATTTACCTGTGACCAAAATAACCATGGCAGTTTAAAGATTAATTACTGTTCTTCTACCTATGTTCTGAATGTATAGAATAAGAGCATTATTCTATACAAAGCCTTCTGGTTTGTCCCTTCAAGTGTGTTAGTCAATGCTGATTAATAAAATCTTGAGTATACCTTCAGAGAATTCAGAAAAAAATGCCATATCAGTGTTCCGTGTCTACATTTATCAAACACTCTAAGAATAGCTTAAAAGGGATGGGATGGGATAATTGCAGGTTATATTTTATTTTCAGAATAAATTAATGTACTTCAGTACAAAAAAGAGCAAACTTGAAGCCAAATCATTCAGAAAACCCCTATATTACATTTCTAAAAAAATAAATTCCAGAAAACCACTCCCTGCCTTTAATTTTATCATATATCTCTAGATACGCATATGTAATATTTTCTTTCACAGAATGTTTGGAAATATGTTTGGGTAGAATTAAGTATTCTATTTGTAATTAGTTTTTCTAGGGTCTCCCCCCCCCCCCACACACTCTTTGGTGAAAAAAGTTCTTTGTCATGGTTTTTTAAACAATAAAGCAAATTTTTAAAAAAATCCTCAAGTGTGTGCAAATTGTTCTTCAGGTTTTTTTTAACAGTTTGCCACATTCATTCTTTTCTTTCTTCTCATGAACTGGTTTTATATCTCATTAATGGTAAAACTAATGGTTGGCTTTGATTTTCTATTGATATTTAATTCAAGTTGCAATTCCCCTACCAACCCACCCTCACTTCAATTTACTTTAATCTCAGTTTCAATTTTATTTTTCCTTTTCATCTCTTTTTCTTTCTTTCACAAATGAGTACGCTTCCACTCCCAAATAGTTCTACAAATAGTAGGCTGTATACCTAATGTATTGAGTACAGCTGGCTGAAATACTCTGCTGTTGTTCTGATCCAGCTCCCCAAACACGACAAACCTTCTGGAGTTAACTCAAAGATTCCTTATTAGGAGTGCCAGCAGCACTGGAAAAAAAATTCTTTCTCAATGCAGCTTATGTTGTGACCCAGGCCCAAGTAGGTAGCGATAAACTTAGTCCGTGGAAAAACAAACTTTATTCAAACAGCTGGGAATTACTTCATTCCCAGCATCATTCAACTCAAAGAAAAACAAATCCCTCCCAACACAAATTCCTCAATTATCTCACAAACCTTAGTCCAATTAGGCAAAGTGCCAAAGGCTCTTCCTGGCAAATGTCCAGAAGCCACAAAAACAAAGACATACATGAAGCAGAGGACAGAGCTACAATGTTGTTTTCCAGCAAACTAAAACACCAGTGCTGGTCTGTTTTAAGCCTTATGGGAGGGGTGACTCATCTCTTGGCCCTACTCCCAAGTTGTCCTCTCTGCTTGAGTTGCTCTTGCCTTTCGGCAGCTCTTCTCAGGAACAGGCTCCTCCTGTTCCTCTGCCTCACTGCTATCAGTCTCTGGAGGCTCTGGAGTCCGCACCTCACTTCCTGATGGCCCTGGCCTCACCTCAGTCTCATCGCTGTGCGACTCCATTGCCAGTTCCATAGGCTGCTGACGGACCACAACCGGTTAACACGTCTGTCCAGCTGGAAGATTAATGGTTGTCTGCCACACCTATTCAACTCTGCCTCCTGCCTTTTATTCCCAGAGCTAGGGTGAGGCTTCACTAGCAGTGATGGCTCTTCCTTCCCAAGGAAGGAAATCCTTCCCACGGATTTCCACTGCTCTCCTCTTCTCTGCCTTCTGTGAATCCACGCATCAGGCACTGGACCCAGCTGTTCCTACTCCTCCTCATTAACCACCTCCAGACTTGGGGGCTGTCGGCTCTCTATCTGAGGGCCGACAGACAGCCTGGTTTTGCCTCCATCTTTCTCTGCCAGCTCTATTCCCTCTTCTCCACCGGAGCTCTCAGGTTGTCTTGATACTGACCCTGAATCATCATCATCATCATCATCCTCTTCCTCCTTCTCCTCTTCCTCCTCCTCCTCCTCCTTTGGCTGCTGGAGGAGCCAGTAGCAAAAGGCAGCTCAGCCATCTTAGTGACTCAATCTATTTCCTTATAATTTTATTAACTCTTGTCAACTTTCAGACATTATTTAGTGGTATAGTAATTATATATTCTTCTTTCATCCTTCTACAAGCATGTTTTAAAGCAGAGGTGGGGAACTATGGCCCCTTTATGACTTATGGACTTCAACTCCCAAAATTCATGAGCCAGCAAGAATTCTATGGCTGGGTGAGGAATTTTGGAAATTGATATCCAAACAAATTACCCATATCAATAAAAAAGCTCCAATCCCCAAAAAATCCCTCTGGCAAAAAACCAAAACTGGCTATGTAGCCAACTTCAGAAACCACTACAAAAATATATGCAACCAAATAAAGATCGAATGCACCAAATACCACATCAAACAAGAAGAAGACCTTCTGCGCACAAAATCCAATCGAGCTTTTTATAATTTTGTGAACAACAAATTTAAAGACTCGAGATCCATCCCACCCCTAAAAGGATCTAATGATAAAGAATATAATGATAAAACAGTTAAAGCAAACCTCTTTAACACATTCTTCGGCTCAGTCTTTGTTAACAGTAATGGCTCATACCCAACATTCCCCATTCGTACCAACAATAACTACAACGACCTAACACAAATAGATTTCACAGAAGATAATGTTGAAAAGGCCTGTTCTGTCCCCACCCACCTCAGTCTGGGAGACACGTGAACTGACTCAATTAGCCAGCTATTTAGTCCACGGCAACTATCAGCTCTGGCAGCAGACCAGCTTACGTCTGCCAAGGTTTTCTTTATCTTCCCTGATGTTACTGGAGCAACCAGCAAGTCAGGAACAAACAGCAATCCAGGCCAAATGCTCAGTCAAATAGTTCAGCTCAAGTTTTCTCCAGTCAGTTTGCTTTGTCCGTCACGAAGTAGTAGAGCAGCCCCTCCTGCTTTTATACCCTGTGGCGTGTGGCTCCATGACTCAGCACTCTCTAGGCCTGCCCCACCCCTTCTTTTGTTGTTCCCGCCTCTCTTGTCTATGAAACCTGGGATCTAACCAGGACTGATTGTCCACAGCTGGATCTGGAAGCATTGCCTGGGCCGGGGGGGGGAGATACAGGAGACAGAGGCCTCATCACCTCCTCCACCTGGCCTGCCTCTGGCTCCTGGAGCTGGGTCAGAGAGGCCGGCCCTACAGAGGGGAGCCCCGACGGCCCTTCCCCCTCACTCTCTGAATCACTTTCTGGAGTTTAACTCATAGAATAATCTGTTACAATGTCCTTCCTGTTGAAGACTGCTTCAGCTTCAATCGCAATATTACAAAAGCACACAATAGAATTAAGCTTAATGTGAACCGCTCCAATTTTGACTGCAGAAAATATGACTTCAGTAACAGAGTTGTTAATGCCTGGAATGCACAACTTGACTCTGTGGTCTCTTCTCAAAATCCCCAAAGCTTTAACCAAAAACTATCTACTATTGACCTCACCCCATTCCTAAGAGGTCTGTAAGGGGCGTGCATAAGACACCAATGTGCCTACCATTCCTGTCCCAATGTCCCCTTTGATTGTATCCAATTCGTATAGGTTTTTTTATACTTATGCTTATATATATGCTTATATATCGTATAGTTATTTCACGCTTATGCTTACATATACTGTTGTGACAAATAAATAAATAAATAAATAAATAAATAAATAAATAAATAAATAAATAAATAAATAAATAAATAAATAATAAATAAATAAAATAAAATAAAATAAAATAAAAAAGTTATAAAAGGACTATAGTTCCCCACTTCTACTTTACAGGAAAGGAATATTTCCCTATGTGATAAAAACACACCATTCTGTTATTTTGTTTTATTTTTGTCCTTTTCATGTGACCATGAAAAAGTTTTGCTCCTTTGGAGGTGGCAATTTTAAGGATATTTAATCCTTTCAAAGATAAACTTGGAGATGAATCCTGAGGAACATTCAAGTGCCAACGGAAATCTCCTGCCAACAGAAATCTCTGTAAACAAAGCAAACACTAAGCCAAATATTTCATTTTATAGCAATACAATGTAGAAGTTTTGCAGTGCAAACTTTAGGCATAGATTTTTTGTTAGGAACAGATGATATTTTTTTTTACATTTTAATGCAAACATGACTCATATATATATATGACTCATATATATTTGTATACTTGGACTAAGGATACAAAAGTGCACTTTACTGAATTTTGTAAGTAGCAAAAAACCTAAGGTTATGAATAATCTATTATTTCAAGATATGCATAGAAAATGCAGTATTTCAACAAAATGGCTGCAAAACTGCACAAGTTTCACTTCCAGTAAAGAGGCATATAGGATTATAATAAAAAAACCCTCACACATGAAAATATATGTATTTTTGGTTGGTTTTAAGAAAAATAATGTAGAGCAACTTGTACAACAAGTAAGAAACTGAGCAAAAGTATAGTTTAGAGTTTAAACTATTATTTCTGACCTTTCTGTTCATTTTGGCATATTTATAAGAAAAAGTAGTTTATTCAATTCTTTTTTACTTGATTGTCCAGCTCATTCATTCGGACATAAATCTATATTTCATTGCATTGAATAACTTTTCTAAATTCCTTGGGAAATAAGGCAATCAGTTTATCAAATGTAACAATAAGAGATGAAGTGAAAAAAACAAATCCATATTACCCATTGTGTCAGGAAAAGTTTAATTTGATTTATTTGCTCCAGTTTCATGAAACACCAGTTGTGACAACATTGAACGGCTAACAGCAAATTCATTGTTTCTCTTCATGATATATTTGGAATCATTTTTCTTTTTAACAAACACCCATGTGTTTCTGAGACAAATAAAGCTCTTAAAACTAGACAACTGCATGTCAAATCTATTCTTTACAATTCTAAATGTAATATAATATAAAGTTCCAATCCAAAAAGCAATGTTGGCCTTTGACAAAAGCTTGAACCTTCAATTAAGGTATAAAATTTCTTTGGAGTGCTAAGTTCATTGATCCTTTCATGTAATATATAAAAGTTGTTATAAACATAGAGTGTTAAATAAATATGTCACTACAATATAAATACAAATCGTATGTATCAGTAAGATGTAAATCAAGAAAAGAAGGATTTTTTATCTCAGTCTTGGTAATCTTGTAACAACTAATGACCCTTCTTGGACAAGAAGCAAAATGTCTTCTTCCTCAAAAAACAGTCCAGTTGCAATTTTTTTTGGGGGGGTGGTGTCAATTTTAACACAACTATGACTGAACAACTGAGAATCTCCAAAGACATTGATTGCTATTCTTCAAGAAAATGGTGATGGTTGTGATTAGGATGAGGTTGTTTGCTAGTTTGTAGCAACATTGGGTTTGTCCTACCAGGTTTGTCCCAAAAGTTTGAATCTGAATCTGATTTTCTGTGCTGAAAAGTATAGGACCAAGATAGATAGATAGATAGATAGATAGATAGATAGATAGATAGATAGATAGATAGATAGATAGATATATTAGTAGTTCTGAACAGAATAGTTTGCCTTTCTTCTTCCTACCAGAAGCCACTTAGTTTGATGAGACATAATTTCCTTTAGAAATTATTTCCAAGACAAAGAGCCTGTTGACATCACCCATCTCCTTCCACTTATGACTGTATGACTGTAACTTTGTTGCTTGTATCCTTAAATTTATATTGATATTGATTGTTTTCTGATTGCTTATTTGTTCCCTATGACTATCATTAAGTGTTGTACCTTAGAATTCTTGGTGAACGAACCTTTTCTTTTATGTACACTGAAAGCATATGCACCACAAGACAAATTCCTTGTGTGTCCAATCACACTTGGCCAATAAAAAATTCTATTCTATTCTATTCTATTCTATTCTATTCTATTCTATTCTATTCTATTCTATTCTGCCATTAAATTCCCAGAGAAGATGCAAGGAAGTAATTCTTCCCACGGAGCTTTTGCTGCCTACTGTTATCACAGAGGAAAAGAGCTCTCTTTGGGAATCTGGGGAAGAATTTTTCTTTCCCCTGGAGAGATGTAAAGAAATCATCCACTCAATTGATTTCTAAAAAATTTTGGTAGCCTCTCCATAAAATTTGCCTGACCTTTAGAATGAGAAAATGGCCCAGACTGTTGACAGGATTGATCTTAAGTACTTTCACAGAATAGAGTCAAACAAGCACCTTCATTTTTGAAGCACCTAAGGAAAATGAAAGAATCAAGAGGATGATTAGAGTTGCATTTGTGGCAACTCGAGCAGATTTTCAACCAAACACAAAATAGAAAAAGTTATATTGAATATGGCTGTTTTTAGGCTGAATATAGGCAGCTATGGAAAGACTGCTGTAAAATAAATAGTATTGATTCTATTTGCCTGCTACTGAGTATGTTGTGTGATTTTCTCCATTTGCATAATTACGGCATGCTTCATTCTGTAATCAACTTCACTTCTTTTTCATAGCAGACTTAATCTGTTGGTCTCCTATGCTATTATCAGCTGGAAATCAAATCTTCTTAAGGAATTTCTCTCTGAATTTTTAGTTATTTTTCACCATAAAGCAGAACATCTATTTTTTCCAACTGACTGTTATTGTTGCCCTTGATTGGTTTATATCCTGCTTTTTTTATCCCTCCCACCTGAGTCAGGAAAGCAAGCACCAATCATTTTTCACTAAGAGGGTAAGTACTTGAAAACATGTGATTTCCATTGATAGATCATTTGTATGTGACCACCCCCCTCCCACATCTTTGATTCAGGGGTGAAATCCAGCAGGTTCTGACAGGTTCTGGAGAACTGGTAGTGGAAATTTTGAATAGTTTGGAGAACAAGTAGCGGAAATTTTGAGTTTTTCAGAGAACTGGCAAATACCACCTCTGGCTGGCCGTAGAGTGGGGTGAGATTGGAGATTTTTCAATGTCCTTTCCCCAGGAGTGGGGAGGGAATGGCGATTTTGCAGTATCCTTCCCCTACCATGCCTACCAAGCCACACCACACCCACCAAGCCGCACCCACAGAACCGGTAGTAAAAAAAATGTGGATTTCACCACTGCTTTGATTCCCCTATGTGCTTAATGTTTTCCCATATGGTGTGTCCATGGTACAACAAAAAAGAAGGAAGGAAGGAAGGAAGGAAGGAAGGAAGGAAGGAAGGAAGGAAGGAAGGAAGGAAGGAAGGAAGATAGGTCACCCTTTTAGTTTTCTTCCTGTCACTTGCAAGGGGAAACTGCCAGAACAATTGTCAATTTCAAGTGCTTAAAAAAAAAGGAAAAAAGCTCCAACATGATATTATTCTATTTGTGAACTTGGAAAAAAACAGTGACCTTTCCTGCACTGAAGTGTCAACCTTTAGGGATAAACCAAGAGCATAAATATTAATATTAAATATTAATATGAACTTTGGCCTACAGTGACAGTAACAAAATCTTGCAAGTCTTAAATCACTTCCTCCCCTCCCCTGCCTTACTTTTCTAGGGATCCATGGGCAGTGTCTTCTGAGATGCTTTTCATATTGTCATTCCTCCTGTGAACTGAGATGTCCATTATCACTCATGGTGGATACTATGGTTTGAAGATAATGTCATGCATTCCTATTGTTGAACATGGTTTTCAGTCTGTCTTCCCTCAGGGGCAAATGGGACATAAATAAAACTCCTTTGATGATGGTGGGATTTCCTCACTTTTATTGTTACTGTTTAATAAAGTTTTTTTTTAAAAAAGCTACTTATATTTTTAGTGATTTGGTGTTGTTGTTTTTTAGCTTAAATTATAATACACATGAAAGGCAGCTGGGTGACTTTGGCCTAGTCACTTTTTCTCAGCCCAGCTCAACCCTAGAGTTGTTGTTGTGGGGAAAATAGGAGGAGAAGGTGTGTTGGATGTGTTTTCACATTGAGTTGAGTTATTTGTAAAAATAATAAAGGGGAATACAAACAAACAAACAAATTTGTTAGCAAGCTCCTCAGAAGACTTTTGCATGTCTTTAACTAGATATTTCACAGTCTTTCGACTAAAATCCAATGTATAACCAAACATTGAGTTTTGTCTCAAGTGAGGTTTATGTAATTTTGATATCAACTTAATAACTTTACAAAAGGAAACAGAGGACAATTTTAATAGATTCTGATAGCATCAAATGAAATGGAGAAACTATAAAACTTTCATAAGCTTTTGCCAATAGTTTATCTGCTATTAGTTTAGGAAACTAATAAAATTATGCTATGAAAACATGAGTTCTTGGAAAATAAGTATAGGAACGATAGTGTCGCTCATTCAACCAGCAATCATGGTAGAATTTTTCTTGCTTTAACCTGGAAACTAAGATACATAATATTTTCTGTCATCTCAAAGTCTTTTCTCAGTATTTTAGCATCTTTGAATTCTGCTAGGGAAGAGATGGCACAGCCTATCATTAGAACTATAACCAATTCCCTTGCAAGATCTCCGCTGTCTATAAAACTGGCTTTAAATCTGAAAGCTGACAGATCGCAAATGATGGCAGATATAAAGGATATGGGAAGAGATTTCAGAAAACCCAATGATTTCATAGGGTTGTCTTATAGAGAAAAAAAGATTATTTTATGGCTACCAACATTCATTAGCTTCTGAATTCACCAAACATAGGCTTATGTAGTAGATAAAAGGTGGTTGCATGCTTTACTAAACTCTCATTTAAGTAATAAGAAGATTAATCTAGGGCACATTTACGCATATTTAAACCTTGTAGCACCTTAAAACCAACAAATTTAAACACAGGAAACTATAATTAAATGCATAAAGAAGTCATTATTTCAGGTGAGAGAGCTTTATTCTGCTCCAATATATAATAATAATAATAATAATAATAATAATAATAATAATAATAATAATAACAACAACAACAACAACAACAACAACAACAACAACAACAACAACAACAACAACAATATCAGAGTTGGAAGGGACCTTGGAGGTCTTCTAGTCCAATCCCCTGCCCAGGCAGGAAACCCTACACCATTTCAGACAAATGGCTATCCAACATTTTCTTAAAAATTTCCAGTGTTGGAGCATTTACAACTTCCGCAGGCAAATTGTTCCACTGGTTAATTGTTCTAACTGTCAGGAAATTTCTCCTTAGTTCTAGGTTGCTTCTCTCCTTGATTAGTTTCCACCCATTTCTTCTTGTTCTACCCTCAGGTGCTTTGGAGAATAGTTTGACTCCCTCTTCTTTGTGGCAACCCCTGAGATATTGGAACACTGCTATCATGTCTCCCCTAATCCTTCTTTTCATTAAACTAGGCATACCGAGTTCCTGCAACCGTTCTCCATATGTTTTAGCCTCCAGTCCCCTAATCATCTTCGTTGCTCTTCTCTGCACTCTTTCTAGAGTCTCAACATCCTTTTTACATCCTTTATATATATCTATAACTGTTGATTATTCAACATTTCACATTATTCCACATTTCTTTCAAAAAGAAGAAGTTATGAATTTGATTTATGTTGATTATATGATCAAAAGTAATTTAAATCTCCTTTAAGGTATAATTCTCCTGTTTCTTTTAAATTTATCAAAGATTGTTCTTTAAAGCCACTGTCAAAGCATCCAAATTCTTTTATATGCTTTTTTGTATGACACTTCTCCAAATATTTGCTCTTTTTCTTTTTTGGGAAAAAAATCTGAAATATATAGTGATGTGCAGTTTTTGAATTTGGATGCTAATAGGCTCCATATCTGCAGATCATGATGCAGAGCATAACTGCAGAGTTTTATTTAATATCCCTACTTGATACCTCCTATTTTATCTCAAGATCCAGTGGGTCTAAAGCAGGGGTGTCAAACTCAATTACATTGAGGGCCGCATCAGGGTTGTGTTTGACCTCCGGGAGTGGGGAGGCATGGCCGGGGGGCATGGCCGGCTCGACGTCACTCATGTCGGGAGTGCCTGTGAGGGCCCAAGCTCTCTGCCAGAAAAACAGCAAAGGGTTGTCAAATAGCAAAGGGTTGTCATAGTCAAAAATGGATCTCAGGAAGGCTGCATGGAGAGACACTGCAGGTCAGCCCTTAATTGTTTCCAGGGAAGCCCCGCCGGCCAGATCTAAGCACCCTGTGGGCCAGATCCCACCCACAGGCTTTGAGTTTGACACCCCTGGTCTATATTTAACCATGTTGCTTTCATCACAGAAACACATACATATGCGTGCATGCATATATACATACATACTGAACTTTTTTTTGGCTGACATAAAAATCTGATATAAAAACATCAGGGTAGATGAGCAGTAGGGTAGATATCACATACTTATGTATATTTAACAAACTTACACATACACACTAGAATATGTTCATAAAAATATTCCTGTCTCGGAGGCACAGATAACCTTAATTCCCAAAGATAATGTGGAAAGGAAAAAAATTCAAAATTATAGGCCAGCAGGGGTGAAATCTAAAAATTTTCCCTACCGGTTCTGTGGACGTGGCTTAATTGGTGGGCGTGGCTTGGTGGGCAGGTGACCGGGTGCGTGTGGCCAATAACAATAAACAATAAAAATAATAAACAAAGTACACATAACAATGAGAGGTACCAAAAACCAACTTTCACACTTTACACACACACAACACAACTGACTCACACACAATGTAAAAGCAGCTATACTTCACCCAAAATGGGAATTTTAGGAGCAAAAAAAATGTAAATACCTGGGAATATGGCTATCAGCAAAATGTAGTACGATAAAAGAGGATAATTTTAATGCACTGATAAAACAAATACAAAAAGATTTGGAACATTGGAATAAATTACACATCACTAATTGGCAGAATTTCAACAATCAAAATGAACATATTACCCAAATATCTATACCTTTTTCAAATGATATCGGTAAAATTAGAGAAGATATTTTTAAACAAATAAATAAAATAACATCCAAATTCATATGGGCAGGAAAAAAAACCCACATCAAACTTAAATTGTTACAAGACAGTATGAATCATGGGGGTTTTGGCCTCCCGGACTGGGAGCTCTACTATCAGGCAGCAGCCCTGACATGTTTAAGAGATTGGATTCAACTTAAAAACAAAAGAATATTAGCATTAGAAGGACATCTCCAAATAGGTTGGCACAGGTTTCTATGGGAAGGTAAAAATAAAACACATTCATATTTTCAGAGGCATATAATAAGAAACTCCCTACACAATGTCTTGGTAAAGATTAAAAAAAATCACTATATGAAAATCCCAAACTGGTTATCGACAATGGAGGCAATGGCACAGCCAAATACAATAGATCTCAGTAAAATGGTAAGATAGTCAGAAATTTTACACGAGAAAGGAGAATTAAAATCAGTGCAAATGTGGAAAACACAAGGAATAAATATCATTACAAATCGAAACAAGACTTAAAAGGATCAAGAACAATTCGGCATATATGAGAAACAATTGGAGTTCGACAAAATTTTACTAGGAATGGAAGGAAAAATGATTACATAATTATGTAATTTCTTACTAAAATATAAAATGGAGGAAGAAGTTGTAAAAGAAATTATGATTAGCTGGGTCAGGAATTTTGGCCACAATATAGAGTTATAACAGTGGGACAAACTATGGGAAAGGAACTAAAAACACACAACAGCAGTTGCCTACAAAGTAAACCTTTATAAAATGTTTTATAGATGGCATCTGCCACCAGCAAGATTGGCCAAAGTGTACCCAAATTTATCACCCAATTGTTGGAGATGTAACCATAAATCTGGAACATTCTATCATATGTGGTGGACGTGCCACCACACATGAAAGAAAGTATTGGTGTAAAATTCAAAAATGGTTGGAAGAAATTACAAAGCAAAAAATAGATTTGAAACCTGAACTGTTTTTATTGGGACCCAAAAATGAACAAAAACCTTCAATACATTACACTACACATACTCACTGCACCAAGAATTACATTCGCAAAAAAATTGAAACAAAACAGTGTACCCTCAGACAAAACAGTAATTAGGAAAATTCTACAATGTGCAGTGATGGATAAAATGACTATGGAGTTGAAAGAGAGATGCCCTATGCACGGTCACTCACGCCCTCGTGACGTCTCGCCTGGATTACTGCAATGCTCTCTACATGGGGCTCCCCTTGAAGGGCATCCGGAGGCTGCAGTTAGTTCAGAATGCGGCTGCGCGGGTTATAGAGGGAGCCCCTCGTGGCTCCCGTATGACACCAATCCTGCGCAGACTGCACTGGCTACCTGTGGCCTTCCGGGTGCGTTTCAAGGTTCTGGTAACCACCTTCAAAGCGCTCCATGGCATAGGGCCGGGTTATTTACGGGACCGCCTACTGCTACCGAATACCTCTCACCGACCCGTGCGCTCTCACAGAGAGGGACTCCTCAGGGTGCCGTCAGCTAGGCAGTGTCGTCTGGCGATGCCCAGGGGAAGGGCCTTCTCTGTGGGGGCTCCCACCCTCTGGAACGAACTCCCCCCTGGACTCCATCAACTTCCGGACCTCCGAACCTTCCGTCGCGAGCTCAAGACACATTTATTCATCTGTGCAGGACTGGCTTAGATTTTAAATTTATAGGGGTTTTAAATTGGTTTTAATATTTATATTTATATTTTTAATAATTTGGCATTAGAATAAGTTTTTTAATGATTATCTTAATTTGTATATAAATGTTTTATGTGCCTGTGAACCGCCCTGAGTCCTTCGGGAGATAGGGCGGTATACAAATATGAATAATAAATAAATAAAATAAATAAGGATTCGGAATATTATGAAATATGGAATAAAATTACAGTTGGCTTGAAAACAGAAACCAGAACAAGAAATGTTTAACTTAATACTGATGAAATTCAAACTGGAGTAACTGAATAATATTAAATAAAGAGATGTAAATATAAACGAATATAAATGCGTAGAAAAGAACAATGAATATTATAATGTATGTATATACTGTATATACATTGGAGTAATGTAAGTATCCTACTATTGAGTAATAAATAGAAATGATAGAATAGATAACTACAAAAGTAAAATACGTATGTCAATTTAGAATGCTGTAAAATTACCATTAATGGTATGTAATGTTCAATACCTTATGTCTTGATGTGTTTTGTTTTTATATATGTGTGATTGCTTTTGTGTTAGTTTTAAAGACAAACTGTTTAATAAAAATTATTTTAAAACAACAACAACAAATGTTCCTGTCTCAATTCTTCCCTATCTTGACCTTTGGTGCTGTTTTTTAATGTAATTCTCCCATTTGATTCAAATATCCTTTTGACAAATGTTAGCAAAGAAAAACTGCTATTTTATTTTACTTTTTTAAATAAAATGATTTCTACAGCAGGGCTATTCATAAGGAGTGGATCAAGTTGACAAATGTTATCAAAGAAAAGCTAGAGTTTTATTTTACATGATTAAATAAACTAATTTCTACAGTAGTATTTTCATAATAGCTAACTTAAACTTTCACTACTTTTTAAACTGTCCATGGGGTTTTCATTGCAAAGATACTGGAGCGGGTTGCTATTTCCTTCTCCAGTGGATTCATACAGTAAAACCTGTATGCGGGGCAAGAAGCCACAGTAAGAACTGGACACGGAACCACTGATTGGTTCAAAATTGGGAAAGGAGTCCGGCAAGACTGTATACTATCACCCTGCCTATTTAACTTATATGCAGAACACATCATGAGAAAAGCGGGGCTAGATGAATCAAAAATTGGAATTAAGATTGCCAGAAGAAATATCAACAACCTCAGATATGCAGATGATACCACTCTAATGGCAGAAAGCGAAGAGGAACTAAAACGAAGAGGGTGAAAGAGGAGAGTGCAAAAGTTGGCTTGAAACTCAACATTAAGAAAACTAAAATTATGGCATCTGTCTCTTTCAATTCCTGGCAGATAGATGGTGAAGAAATGGAGGTAGTGACAGATTTTATTTTCCTGGGCTCCAAGATCATCGCAAATGGGGACTGCAGCCAAGAAATTAAAAGACGCTTGCTCCTGGGGAGGAAAGCTATGGCAAATCTAGACAGCGTACTAAAAAGCAGAGACATCACCCTGCCAACAAAAGTGCGTATAATAAAAGCTATGGTTTTCCCAGTTGCAATGTATGGCTGTGAAGCAGTGGTGGGATTCAGCCAGTTCGCACCACTTCGGGAGAACCGGTTGTTAACTTTCTGAGCAGCTTGGTGAACTGGTTATTGGAAGAAATCATTAAGGCAGGGAACCGGTTGTTAAATTATTTGAATCCCACCACTGCTGTGAAGGTTGGACCATAAGAAAGGCTGAGCGCTAAAGAATTGAGGCCTTTGAACTCTGGTGCTGGAGAAGACTCCTGCGAGTCCCTTGGACTGCAAGGCAAACAAACAAGTCAGTTCTAGAGGAGATCAACCCTGACTGCTCTTTAGAAGGCCAGATCCTGAAGATGAAACTGAAATACTTTGGCCACCTAATGAGAAAGAAGGACTCACTGGAGAAGAGCCTAATGCTGGGAAAGATTGAGGGCAAAAGAAGAAAGGGACAACAGAGAACGAGGTGGCTGGACGGAGTCACTGAAGCAGTAGGCATGAGGTTAAATGGACTCCAGAGGACGGTAGAGGACAGGAAGGGCTGGAGGAATGTTGTCCATGAGGTCGCGATGGGTCGGACACGACTTCGCAACTAACAACAACTTTTTAAACCCACCTCTCTTATTTTTTGTTGTGATATTACTTCACATGTAAACTACTTCTCAGCCTTCTCTTCTTTAATCCGATTTGATTTCACAACAATTTTTAAAAGTTTAAAGATTAAACTCCCTAATTATTTTATTCTTTCCAAAACTGATAATTTTTTAATGTTTTGTGCAATGTGAAAACGTAATTCATATTATGTGCCCTTTTTTACAGATCATTAAAATAAATCTTCAAGAATGTAGAGGTATGGAATACTATCAAGTCAGACAGAATACAAAATAATATTTAGAAACTATTGATTTTAATCTTCAGGTACAACATGTTAACTTCAATCGAACATCAAAACTTTAGCAAGTTCTCAAAGGGAACTTGCCCAAAATTCAATATACTAGATATATTGAAAATAAATAAGCAAATAAGTAAAAAAAGTAAGTAATATTTAATATATTGATTTCACCATAACACTTCATTAATACATTATAATTGAAATTATGTATTCATTAAAAGCGGGCATAGAAATTCATTCCTAATGTTATGGGTCAGATCATCTGTCTTCCAAATGTCTACATATTAAACTCATATGTCAAGTGAGAAGCTTACAGCTGCTTCAATGTAGTTTTTCTAGTTCAGTCATTGATACTCTATAGGGACACACTGTGATCACTCTCCTTGTCATACTTATGAAAGCCTTTCCTACAAGCAGTGACAGCTAAAGCCAGCAAGAATATAAGACCAGAGGGGACGACTTCCGGTGTCCGGTGGCAACGGACGTCTGGAAGGCTTCTCCTGCCTCCAGTATCCGAATCCGGCCGCCGCCGAGGCCCTTAGGGGCCAGGTGTTCCGAAAAGGACACCTGCCGTACGGACGGCTCGCCAGGGGTCTCCCAGCCGATATACAGGACTGGGGGGACCGATGCTGGCGCGTCCTAGGCTCGGCGGGGTTCGGAGGCTACAGGCCGCGGCCATTACTTTGGTCGTCGCCTGGGCCGCTGTGCCCGGTGACACCGGGGCTTTGGATTTATAATTGCAGCAGCCTGGTGGTGAACAGGGAACGGAGAAGAATTGAGGAATGAAGAAGGGAAGGGAATATCGGCAAACGTGAGTGGAGTATTCCGGAGTGCGGGGGGGTTTTTTCTCCCCTGCGACTGGAAGAATCTGAATCACTTTGGAGAGAGGAGAACTTAAAATAACAAGATTACGGTTTTGTGGAGCTCTGGAGAAGAGGTGATGGAGAAATTTAGGAGGGAGGGTTTGAGGCCCCTCCTCCCTCTGGGGAACAATGGTGGCGTCCAGCTTCCGCCTTCACTATGAGAATCTTGATGACATCACTTCCCTTCGGCTTCCTGGTTGATTAACTGTACTCTGGACTCGTTGCTCCTGTGAGTGCCCCCTGGTGGATCCGGAGGAAATTATAAGGATACTGTGCTTGCCTGAGGATTTTGAAAATTTTTTTAAATGGCAAAGGTCAGAGACCAACTGCTGGAGAAATGGAGAGAATTCTGGAAAAGTTATCTAATATGGACAAGAAACTGGATGAAATAAGAGCAGAAATTGTGACTATCCAAAAGGATTTAAAGGATACTCAACAAGTCTCAGCAGAAAATAAGCAGAAAGTGGAAGGTCTGGAGGGTGAGATGCGGGCAGTGCAGAAAAGAGGAGGCGACAAGCAATGCTGTGCTTGGACTACAGATGGATAAAATGTCTTATTTCCTTAGGTTTCAAAATTTGGAAGAAGTGGACCAAGAAGACTTGAGAGATGTTGTGACTAAACTGTTGGGAGAATTTCTTGGGAGAGGTGTTGATTTTATGAATTGGGATGTGGATCGAGTTTATAGAGTTAATTCACAATATGCACGCACGCATGCAGTTCCTAGAGAGGTTCATGTCAAATTTGTGAAAAGAGGCGAGATGAAATTCTTAGAAAACATAGGAGTGGGGCACTGACTTATAGGGGCAGGGAGATAGCCATTCTGAGGCAGATTCCCAGACAGGTACGTGAAATGAGAAAGAAATATTACTTTTTATCAAACAAATTGTACCAGAAGGGAGTGGGCTTCAGATGGCTGATGCCAGAGGGATTGATGATTTTCCGGGAGGGCATTACGAAAAAAATTAGTACAATTGCGGAGGCTGCGGCCTACGTGGAGGAACACAAAGCCCTCCTGGATTTAGATGACCCAGGAATTGAAGAAGGGGAGGTTATAGACCATGGGGCGGAGGCGGCTGCCGCTGTTGCGGCCCTGGAATTGGGTCAGGCTGAGCCCAGAGTTCTGAGATCCAAAACTAGGAAGTGACAAAGATATTTGGTATTGTGTTGGTTTTTCTTATTTTCTTTCGTATGATATTCTGATTATTCTTGACCCTTCATTATTGTGTATGTAAGATTGAAACTTAGCTACTTCGTATCACCTGCTTGCCATATGGCTGTTGTATGTGTTTAAAATTTTGAGTAAAATTCTTATCATGTATAAGAAAAATGAAAATTTACCATACCTGATATGTATTTGCATAAATCTTTTTTGACCAATAAAAACTTTTTATATATAAAAAAAAAAAAAAGAATATAAGACCAGATACAACTATTATCAATACACATGGCAGATGTATCCAAAGCTGAGAAACAGGCAGCAAATAAGCAGGGAGAGAAACAGATGCAAGATTGCTTTGTTTTATAGTAACTAATCTTCATTGTCATTTTTTATTCGAGGGACTGAAAAAGTAGAAAGCAAGAGTCCCTTTTGTGAATGTTGCTGTTTTTTTTAAACTAAGGAGAGGAAAGAAGTAGAAGCATATTATCAGCTCTGCCCTCTACATATATGGATAATTCATTTTCCATTTTGTTTTTCTTCCCTATCTTCCAGTCTGTCGTCCCCCACCCCACCCACATTGGGTGCTCTACTAGAGTACTACTTTCCATGGGAAGGTTTAAGGGGATTGCAGCATATGTTGGCCATTGGCCTCAGAAAATGGATTACCGCATTCCTTACTTGTCCCTCCCTGCATGGGTTTCACCCACAGGACCTTACCTGTTGCCATTGTCAGTCTCCTGCATCTGCTCTGTTCAATCCATATACAGGCTATATAGCTGTACAGTCCTTCTTCCTTCTCTGGAACCATGAGATTAAGTAGATACCAGAAGAGATCCAAATAAGACAAATAAGTGATGATGACAATAGTTGCTTCCAAGAATCAAGAAAGGAAGGGCCTTTTATTTTGCCAGGCAGCTGTCACCAAGGGGTATGAAGAAGATATGTGTGCCAGACTATATCTCCATGATCCATGTGCCTGCCCAGTGGGCTTTGGAAACAAGGTCCTATCTGTTCATTTGGAATTATGCTGGACAATCCAGTTATATTTTTTAAGTCCATCCCCAATCCTCTTTAAATTTTTGTCAGGCTAACAGTTTATCTATCTTTCATCAGTTACGTTTCTGTTTCTGGAATGTGCGTTGAAGACTAAGACTATGAGATATGGACTACAAAAGGATATAGAAAATTACCTACATCTACTTACCTAATAGCAAGCCAGTTTGATATAATGGTTAAGGCACCAGGCTCGAAGTTGGGAGACTATGAGTCCTGCCTTAGGCAAAAGACAGCTGAATGACTTTGGCCCAGTCACTCTTTCTTTCAATCCTTCTGAAACACATCTGAAAAATCTTACCAAGAAAACTTCAGGGACTTGTCCAAGTAGTCACCAGGAGTGAACACTGACTTGGAGACAGCCAAAAAATCCAAGCCAAATCCAACTCAACTGTTGTGGCCTGCCAGCAGCCAGCAGAGCTGGCAGCAGAATTGGACAGTGAGGAGTTTGGGGAGGAACATGGGCCAGTCCTGGAGTCTGGGGAAAACTCGGATGAGGGCTCTGAGTTGGAGGCAAAGAGGGGGCCAAGGCCATCTGGTAGTTCTTTGCTATCTCCAGAGTCTGACATCAACGAGGCAGAAGCACAGCGTGAGCCTGTTCCCAGTGTGCGCATGCACAGAGCTGCCAGGAGATAGGAACAATTAAGCAAACAGGGTCAACTTGGGACCTGGGAGTAAAGCTTGGAGTAAAGCTTGGAGATGATTGGCCCCTCCCATAAGACATAAAAGAGAAGCTTTTTCAGGAAGCAATTAGTTCATCTGGTCAGTAAAAGCTCTGGAAAAGGTCAGTTTGACTCTGTGCTAAGTTTGGCCTTGCCCTAAGTTTGGCAATTAGTTCTCTGGCAGCATTCCAAGGGAGATAAGTTGAGTCTTTCTAGACACTCCCCTGATAGACTGTTTAAGAAGCCTTTCAGACTGGGAATGACAATAATTCACAGCCGTTTGAATTAAAGAGGTTTGCCGGGACTAAGTTTGTGCTGTTTATTTTCTAAGGAAGCCTAGGTCAGAACACCAGCTAAACATAACCAGACATACCCATCCAAAAATCTAATGGGATGTTTGCAATTCAGATCCGGTAATATTTAAAAATCAGATGTGTGTATGAATTGGAGGAAAGAATGGATAAGACAAACGTGTGCAGTTATGATATCAGAGAAAAGTATGTTGCTTGTTTAAATGAAATGTAAATGAAAAGAACCTAAAATATCTTGATGATTGTCCAGCTGATTCAAGATACCAAGACGAAAGGCTTAATTTCAGTGAGAAAGGTCAAAAGAAAACATTTATAACAAAAGAGAGAAATGCACATTGTGCATTCTGCTCCAGTGTTACCATGATGTGTACATAATCATCAAGAAAAGGAAGCCAGACAATAGGAGACTGTTTGACAGTGCCAGAAAAGGGCACAAAGTACATACATCTATATAGATGTGGGTGCACATCTAACATTATTTTCCACTTGTTGCTGTTTCTACATGGAAATGGATTTAATTACAATAAATATATGCATGCACAAATAAACACATTTCTCACTGCTGTATTTTCTTTCTTTATGTCATCCCTGGTCATTCTGCTCCTTTCTCAAGAGCACCTGAGCTTAACACCTGAAGAAGGAGAGATAGACGGGGGAAGTGGATATTCTTTAAGGGGGCAAACAGAGGGATCAATTGAAAATGTATATTTGGATGTTAAAAACAACCTTTTGAGGAAGTTCCTCACCAAAGACTTGAGTAAGTTTAGGAGTTAGCCGTTAGCGGTTAAGAGGGCAGATCTTCCCTTGGATAGTTATCTGGATAAAAGACAGGAAAATGGATATTGAGATATTACTTCTAGATCTAAGAAATATCTTGTGGTGATGGATTTTTGTTCTGTTTTCTTTGTGCAGCTGAAACAGGCAATTGCTATAATAATTTTGTAGAGGTGTAGAAGACAGAAAGCAAAGAAAATAGCATTCCAGAAATAAAAGTAGTTTTTCTCTGCCTAGGGAAGTGTGTCTCTTTTTGAAGCAAAAATTGTTACACAAACCAAAAAAAAAACCCCTATTATTTTGTATCCAATAGATTTCTTCTACAAACAGCTTTAAATTGTAGCTCTGATTCTTTGTAATATCTCATTTTACAGAAATCACGTGCTGCAGCAATATGAGCGGTGGGCTCCAAACATGGCATTGCACTGGGCTCCCAATTTCCTTGAAACTGGATTATCTTCATTCAAATATATTCATTCTATGCTTTGATTTTGGATACAGCATTGCATTAAGTCTGGTAACTTTGACTACGACATTTCCTTTGCAATGTAGAAACTGAATTTCAAGTCTTTCCTGTCACTTTTTGGCAGGTACCTGGTGCAGAACAATGAATAGAACAAAATTACTCTGGCAGATAAAAATCAATAAAATGAAAAAGATAGACTGGCTTGCTTCTGTCTATCTCCAAGATTTGTTTGAGACCAATCTCTCTCTCTCTCTCTCTCTCTCTCTCTCACACACACACACACACACACACACACATTTGGATTACAGCTCCTATTATCATCCTCAGGATCCCAGTTAAATATGTTCCTCTACAACAATTAGCACAAAAAGTGGAGAACTTCCATTGACTTCACTAGAATCCTTTTTCTAGTTCCACTTATCAAAACAGGGGTGGTAGGGAATGGCAAAAATAAATCTTAATAATGGTTTGTTGAGGTCAGTTAGAAAGAAAAGGCCTCACAAGACACTGCTTATGACAATCATGTTCCCATGACGAAATTCTTTTAAGAATAATGTGATTGCTGGGTATAGTACAGGTGGCTGTAGTTATTGTCAGTGGTTCCATTGCAGAATAATAGACATTGATATAAAAAAATATTTATCCATGTGCAAAAGCATAAAATACGCAAAAAGCAGTCCAAAAATCCTTTTCCATATAGAACCACATGACAAAAAATGTGAATATCAAACATTTGATGTATATTGAATGAATACATGAAATAATAGATAGGGGAATTACAGATAAGGAGAACTATTTTTAATAGATTAGTATTGGATTTTCAAACAAAGGCTCCTTCCTTCCTTCCTTCCTTCCTTCCTTCCTTCCTTCCTTCCTTCCTTCCTTCCTTCCTTCCTTCCTTCCTTCGCCACAGAGGTTGTGCCTAATGATGGCTTAGAATCACTATAGTGGGCAATGCCATTTTAAAAAGTTTTTTATGAGTAGGATGGAGTTGGGAGAATTAAAAATGTCATCATCATCATCATCATCATCATCATTTTAACCATTGTCTATCCACTGCAGGAAGAAGGTCTCTTCTGCATGTTTCCAACCTGTACAATCCTGATCTTTCTTTTGCCAAGTGGGCCTGTAATACTTGCTGATGTCGTCGATCCGTCTTGTTTTAGGTCTCTTTCATGGATGCTTTTTATCAAGTGGGATCCATTCTATGACTGCATTGGTACACCTGCCATCAGTTCTTGTTGTTGGTGACCAGCCCGTTTCCATTTCAATTCTTTTACTCTCTTGATGTTATCGTATACTTTCATTTGTTCTCTAATCCATGTGCAGGTCTTTCTATCTTATCTTGTACTGCTGAGTATGTGCCTTTCCATGCCACTCGTAGCTTTTGTATCGATTGCGAGGTTAGTGTCCATGTTTCATTGGCATATGTTAGAGAAGGTACCATACACTAATCAAAAACTTTTCTCTTCAGGCATAGGGGGAGGTTCTTGAAAATTATGCTTAGCTTGCTGAATGCCTTCCAACAACATTTAAAATGCCATTCAATTTTTTGTATCACTTTTTATTGAGATTCTTTGGCCAAGATACAGTAGATGTAGTGGTCTTCTATGTCTAGTTCTTCTCCAGATATATATTTTTTTCTTTCTTTGGTGAATTGGTTAAATATAACCTGGCTCTTTTTCAGGTTTGTTTTTAAGCTACCGTATATACTCGAGTATAAGCCGATCCGAATATAAGCCGAGGCACCTATTTTTACCACAAAAACTGGGAAAAACTATTGACTCGAGTATAAGCCGAGGGTGGGAAATGAGGCAGCTACTGGTCAATGTAAAAAATAAAGATAGAGCCAAGTAAAATAACATGAATATTTATTTGAACGAAAAACAATAAAAGTGCAAAAGGGGGAAGGAGGATTCCCAGCTTTAGAAAATTTAGAACTACGCCGCCTTTGGTATGACCTGAGCATAGCTCATAAAATTATCTGCTACAATGTACTTCCTATCAATGACTACTTCAGCTTCAACCACAACAATACACGAGAACACAATAGATTCAAACTTAAAAGTGAACCTCTCCAATCTAGATTGCAGAAAATGTGACTTCAGTAACAGAGTTGTTAATGCCTGGAATGTGCTACCTGACTCTGTGGTCTCTTCCCAAAATCCCCAAAGCCTTAACCAAAGACTATCTAGTATTGACCTCACCCCATTCCTAAGAGGTCTGTAAGGCGTGCATAAGAGCACCAGCGTGCCTACCGTCCCTGTCCTAATGTTCCCTTTAGTTGTATTCCTTTTATGTATTCAATTCATGCTTATATTTATATAATTATTTAATATGTATTTGACAAAATAAAATGAATGAATGAATGAATGAATAGAATAGAATAGAATAGAATTTTTATTGGCTAAGTGTGATTGGACACACAAGGAATGAATGAATGAATGAATGAGTGAGTGAGTTACTTCAACAACATTGTCTCACAGAAATTGACAATACAACTGCAAGCATGAAAATGAGTCCTCCTTTAGCTTCCAAGGGACCAGGGTGCCTCTGAAGGTCAGTGCTCTAAGCACTAAGAACCCAGCACAAATCTAAGCCTGTATGCACACCAATAGTGAAAATACCCTGCACAGTGTCTCTTGGCAGAGAAGGTTAATTTTCATAGACGTTGGGGTGGCTTTTTTTTTTTTTTGGCAGGGCAATAAGGGTCTCTAATATCATTAAACCCAAGTGTGAGGAAAAGACAGCAGCTAAAATGTTAAGGCCAGTTGTGTGACCTTCTCCAATACAGTTGGCCTGGCTGTTTGCCAAAACTTAAAACACCCTCCCATCCCCCTCCTGCTAAAGCTTCTTTCTTAAAACAATTGTGGTCTTTGCCTTTCATTGTGCCAATCGACTTTAGAAGTCTGTGTGTGTGTGTGTGTGTGTGTGTGTGTGAGAGAGAGAGAGAGAGAGAGAGAGAGGGAGGAGGGAGTGCAAAGGGGAAGGAGGATTCCCAGCTCTAAACAAAGGAAATCCCGGAATGCCAGCCGAAGGCGGTGCTCACGTTCCTCCTCCCTTGCTCAAAAGCCCCAACATGATATTGGAATTGGATGCCATTATATACCTGCTGAGGGATAATTTGAATAACTTGAAAGATATAAAAGCTCTAAACATATTTGTTTAAAAATCTAAAATCTATACTTAAAATAAATGAATATAAAGTAATAAAGTTCTTTAAAGTTGTAATTCACTTTGCTGCTGAAAAAGAAAAGAAGCTTAACACCTTAAATGGTATTTATTAACTGAAATATCATCAAATCAAATATATAATGAGGTATATTATAATGACCTTTGTTTTCAGAAAGAAGCATGATGGAAGTTTTTCAATAAAGGGAAATATAGAAAAAACTTAGTGTCATGCTCATATATCATCTTTACAGATGTTGTTAACACTATACTATGGCAGCATATGATGGTACACTGTTTCAATCAATTTCAGGATGAAAAACTCATCAATGAGGAGGAGGAGTATAATTTATTAACCTTGTATGATATCAGTTTCTCAAGGACTCTAGAAGGACCGAGGAAGAAATCTCTGCCCCCCCCCCACCTTCCCTTTCCCACCCAGCCTTCCAAGCGGACCTTTGCGGGAGAAATCTCTGCCCCCTCCCCACTTTCCCTTCCCCAGGCCCTCTTCCAAGAGGTCCTCTCGAAAAGAGCGGAAGCTTTCTCCTGGCGTTTACCACCACCACACCCTCCACGCCGGCCATGAGACGAGCTCAGTTGCAGGGGTGGGGATGATGGGCGCTGCAGTGCGAACACGGGAGGGAGTAGGAGGGGGAAGAGAATGACTGTTTCCCCACACCCTAGGATTGGGAAAACATTGACCCCCTTAGTTGCGGGAGAAGGGTTGCGCTTCAAAGCGGTCGCCTCCATCCATCAATCCATCCTTCCTTCCTTACTTCCATCCATCCATCCTTTTTTTTTTCCCAGCGAGCGGGGCGTGTGTGTGACATGGAAGCAAGACGTCTCACAGGGCGTGTGGGTGTGTGGGGTGGGGGTGTCGGCCCCGCCACCCACCCACTCGCTCCCTTTCCTCTTCGGAGCGTGGGCTGTTCCCGTTCGCCCTGGCCTCCGTCCTCCGATCTCCTGCGCTGGGAGCGGCGGCGAGCCAGCGAACGGCCGGGCACCGCGGACTTTGGCAAGGAGGAAGGTGGGAGGAAGCGGAGCTGCCGGCTGTGGGGGTGGAGGGGGGTGCAAGAGGTGTGAGCGTGGAAAGGCCTTTTTGTGTGTGTGTGTGTGTGCGTGTGTGTGCGCGCCTGTGTGCCCTAGGGAGGGAAGCGGAGCTGCCGGCTGTGGGGGGGTTGAGGGGCGTGCAAGAGGAGTGAGCGTGGAAAGGCCTTTTTGTGTGTGTGTGCGTGTGTGTGCGCCTGTGTGCCCTAGGGAGGAAGCGGAGCTGCCGGCTGTGGGGGTTGAGGCGTGCAAGAGGAGTGGCGTGGAAAGGCCTTTTGTGTGTGTGCGTGTGTGCGCCTGTGTGCCCTAGGGAGGAAGCGAGCTGCCGGCTGTGTGGGGGTTGAGGCGTGCAAGAGGCGCGCCTCCTCCTCTTCCTCCACGCTCGCTCCTCTTGCACGCCTCAACCCCACCATCCCCACCCTCTCCAGCGTGAAGGTCACCTCCTCCTCTTCCAGGCGGCGGCGGCGGCGGCTCAGCGGGCGCCACAGCGGCAGCTCGCTTCCTCCCACGGTCCCAGTCCAGCCGAACTGTGAAAGCGACATGCGGCGCCGCTCGCTTTCACCGTTCGGCTGGATTGGGACCGCTTGGCTTGGGTCCGCGGGCGGGAGCCGCCAGCCTTCTCGGCTGAGGAGGAGGGTTTCCCGAGCGGTGGCTGGATCTTCCAGACTCGCAGAGTTCCAAGCCCCATCATCCACAGGCGGCCCTTGCCAGGGGGCTCCACATCTGGCACACCGGGGAAGGGATGTGGGGGGGGGGAGCTTCAACGCATTCGGAAAAGCCGCCTGGCCGGAGCTCCAGCTCTGCTCGGGGGGCGCCTGAAGCCTTCCTACAAGCCCCCTTCTACCCACCCCTTTTCTCCCCGCCCGCCCAGCCGTGTAGAGCCAGGGGTTTGGTTGGGTCGACCCGGTAGCCTTCCCCACGCAGCCCGGCTACGCTTGAAGCCCTCAGGCCAACCGATGCAGGGAAGGTGAAGCCGAAACTCCAGCCAAGGTTGCAATTCAAAGCCGCTCCGCTCTTGGGCTCATCATCCCCGCGCGCGTTAAGCTTCCAGCCGGCAAAACGCCAGGCGTTAGCCCGGCCGTCCCCACGTGCGAGACCCGGGGCGAGCACGGGACGGAGGAGCCCCGCGGGTTGCTTTGAACTGGGTATCCTTGCGGCTCTTAGGAACTCGCTCGCAAGAGAGACAGGACGGGCCAGCTGGGGGCCCGGCAGCTCCTCCAACCCGCAGCCCTTTCAAGGGGAAACCCTCCCTCCCTCAGCCGAGAAGGCTGGCGGCTCCCCCGCCCCGCCGCGCGGACCCAAGCCAAGCCGGTCCCAATCCAGCCGAACGGTGAAAGCGGAGCGGCGCTCGGCATGTCGCTTTCACCGTTCGGCTGGACTGGGACCGGTGGGAGGGAAGCGGAGCTGCCGGCTGTGGCGCTCCGCTCGGAGCCGCCGCCGCCGCCGCCGCCGCCTGGAAGAGGAGGAGGTGACCTTCACGCGGAGAGGGTGGGGATGGTGGGGTTGAGGCGTGCAAGAGGAGCGGCGTGGAGGAAGAGGAGGCGCTCCTCTTGCACGCCTCAACCCACACACAGCCGGCAGCTCCGCTTCCCTCCCTAGGGCACACAGGCGCGCGCACACACGCACACACACACAAAAAGGCCTTTCCACGCTCACTCCTCTTGCACGCCCCTCAACCCCCCCACAGCCGGCAGCTCCGCTTCCCTCCCACCTTCCTCCTTGCCAAAGTCCGCGGTGCCCGAAGCCGTTCGCTGGCTCGCTCGCTCGCTCCCAGCGCAGGAGATCGGAGGACGGAGGCCAGGGCGAACGGGAACACTGCACCACCAGGGCTTCCCCGCGACAATGCACAGCCCGCCAAGTTTGTGCCGTCCGCCCACCAGACACGGGAATAGGGGCCGGCCTGGGGGCGACAAATCCCGCGAGACCTCGGCGGGCCCGCTCCCCGTCCCTCCCATGGGAGTCCGTTCGGTACCCCCTCCTGTGCGGGGTTCCCGAAGACGTAGACTCGAGTATAAGCCGAGGGGACGTTTTTCAGCACAAAAAACGTGCTGAAAAACTCGGCTTATACTCGAGTATATACGGTAAATAGTTTTCTTGCTTTGTGCAGCTCTTGTATGTGTCTTTGTAGCTCTTCTGGATCTTGTGAGAAGACAACATCATCATCTGCAAAGCTTAAGTGATTTAAATAGCCGCCATTGATGTATGTTGTTAAATTACACCATTGCATGATTTCTTTATTGTACACTGCTCAAAGCCTTTGACTGAACAGATTACAAATAGTGCAAAAATAAAGAATGAATTTTTAAAAGGGGAAAAGCATAACTTTATGAAGCTTAAGGTATTCATTTTGCTTTATTCTTTCCCTTCAGATGAGGAGAAGTGGTATAATTTGGGGGATGGGAAAGAATTCTAAGAGGTAAAATAAGTGCACCAATTTCTACAACTTCAGTCACACATTTTATTTCTCGAGAGAAACCTCTTAAATTCTCCCCAAAAGTATTAAAAGGTGGGGGGAGAAGTAGAAAATGTTGGTGTCAAACATGCTACAGGTTCTTTGAGAGTGTCCTATCTCAGGCCAAACACACACACACACACACACACACACACACACACACTCACACAAAAGTGGTTTCACAGCTTAGTGTTATGAAGTAAATAAACAAAGAAAAACTGAGCGTAAATTCACACAGAGTATGGGTAATCCGCACTTTACAACCACAAGGATTGCAAAATGCATCATTAAGTGATAGGATTGTTAAGTGAGGTTTCACATGACCGCACCAAAATTCACCGCACCATGACTGCAGGTGATTTGTTGGTAAGCAAATCACCTGCAGTCATTACATGAGTCATCACATGACTGGCAACCTCCTGCCCACTTCTCAGTTGACTTTGCTTGTTGGAAACCACCTGAGAGGGTTGCAAATGGTGATCACGTGACTGCAGGGCACTGCAATTGTCATAACTGTGAGCAGGTTGCCAGATGCCCAAATTGTAATTCTGGGGATGCTCAATGATCATAAATGTGAAGGCTGTTCATAAGTCACTTTTTTAGTGCTATCTTCAATGAATGGTCATTAAGTGAGGACTACCTGTAGAGAAACATCTCCCACAAAGTTTAGCAAGCTGACCTTAAAAGCATTCCAATCCAAAACAGGGGCACAAGAGTGGTCAAGCCAAGTCCAAGGGTCCCAACATTGTAGAAGGTTTGTCAGTCAATCCAGAGGCAATGCCAACAAGATTTCAAATTGGGAGTCAAGACACATGGAGTTATTGCAAGTGGATGGGCTTGAGCTCACTGATCTTCTTAAACAGAAGCAGTCCCAGTCTTGCTCATTTGCAAAGGCAAAGATTTTTTCTTGCTCAGCTGTCTTCTCCACACAATGAGTCCTTGCACTGGGAGGAGATGACCACTAGACTCGTCACCTACAGGGACAGCTCTATTTCCTCTGCTTGAAGATCCTTAGGCAGGAGTTAATCCAGTATCTCATTGGTCCCTCATCTGAGTCTAGGCTGCCATGAAAGAGGGCTTTGGGGTAGCCTAGGATGTGGGGACTCCCTCCTGAGTTTCAAGTCTCTCTCATAATTTTCATATTTTTTCTTTGGATAATTCTCTTTTGCTGAAGCTTCCAACTTCACAACTGAGAAGCAACTCAAATCCTAGAATTAAGAGCTTATATTCAAGTAGAAATGTTATTCATGCCGAGACACTATTAAGTCAATTCATCCCTATAAGTGACTATGGGCATCTCCCACAGGAGAGCCAGAGAAGGTGGTGATGAATGCTGAATCTCAAAATTAAGCATTTATTTTCCTACATATAAAATAGACACATCTTTAATCCCAAACAGCCAAAATCTAAGACGCAGAAAGCAGCATAGCATGGAGGCATATGAATCTGCTAGAAACAAATGAGAGAAAAACAAAACACTTAGGAGTACTTTTCCAGGTTTTATTTGAGCACAAATTGATTCTGTATAAGCAGTAAGCTGAAGTAAATGTTTACTTAATTTTGCCTCCTCTCAGAAGAATGGGCATTTCCAAAGTTGTTGCTGTAATTATTACTATTACTAGTTTGTTTATATGCTTTTACTTGGTACACATTGAGCACTGGGATAGAAAGAAAGAGGATATAGTTCATTTGTTTAGAAATGATGTAACAAAACCCAGAACTACTTGCTAATATAAAATAAGGGAGAGAAAGCATGCAGAGCATGGTGTCTTGATTTTTCTTTTATTAGCAGAGGCCCCAAAAAGCATCTGTATTTATTTCTGTGCATATGTATGCGTTACTGTTCCCCTTGTATTTTGTTTGCATGCCCTTGGGACAGAGGTGGGTTCTACTTACCTCCACTACTGGCTTGCAATGGGAGTGTGCGTGCATGCGCAAAAACTTCTGCGCATGCGCAGATCGTTCATGATAATGTCCAGGCAAGTGGGCGGAGCCTCCCATCACCATTACTACCAGTTCGCAAGAACCGGACTGAGCCAGGAGCAACCCACCACTGTCTTGGGATATGTATGTCCTTGTAAGGATACGGCAAATTGTATCTGGGTCACATGACTAGGAGGGTGGGGCTTAGGACAGAATAATGCCCAGCATTCTGAGCTACTGCTAAATTGCTTTTTCATAGGTTGTATTAAGATAATATCCTTCTATAATCATTCTCAACCCAGATCTGGTCTATTTTCAAATTCAGTCCTTCTTTTGCTAGCTCCTGGTCCCATGCTGTTCAGTGCTGAGAAAGTTATGCTGACAGACTCCTGAGTTCCTTTACATAATTTATTTCTAGATTTCTTTTGGATTGGATAGGTTTAACATAGGATTCATATTGATAAGCATCAGGCTTAACCAAGTCAAGCAGAACTGGAATCAATTACTGAAACTCATAAGAAATTCAAGAATTTAGAGTAAGAATGAGGTGGCTGGATGGAGTCACTGAAGCAGTAGGCATGAGTTTAAATGGACTCCAGAGGATGGTAGAGGACAGGAAGGCCTGGAGGAACATTGTCCATGGGGTACATGACTTCGCAACTAACAACAACAACAACGTTTATTGAAAAAAGCTAAGAAACCATAATCCAAATGATTTTAGCAAAACCTGGGATTCCTATGTAGGGAGGCATACTACCCCTATGTAGAGAATTCATTCCCAGCCTAAGTAACAGAATATTGGGCCCTTCTTTTGAGCAGGATGAGCCATTTCTATCTGTCCTTTGCTTTTGCAATTTGTTTTTATTTTTTATTTTTTTAACTGTCTGAGGATTCAGCCTGACTAAGGTAAAGGTAAAAGTTTCCTCTGTCCAGTCGTATTTGACTTTACAAAGTGATGCTCAATTTCCATTTCTTAGCTGATGGAACCAGTGTTGTCCAAAGACTTCCATGGTTATGTGGCCAGCATGGCAATATGCCAAGGGACAAACAACTCTGAAGTGGTACCTATTTATCTACTTGTCTTTGCATAGTTTCAAACTGCTAAGTGGGCAGGGTAATATTACAATTAATCTTCTCATTGTTCCTATCACCCATCTCCTTCCGCTGTATGACTGTAACTTTTTGCTCTATCCTTACGATTTATATTGATTGTTTCCTAGTATGATTCAATTGCTTATTTGTTTCCTATGACTATCATTAAGTGTTGTACCTTATTAGTATTAGTATTAGTATTTATTGGATTTTTATATCGCCCTTCTCCCGAAGGGCGGTTCACAGCCACAATAAAAACAATGACAATGTACAGATAAAAACAATGGTTAAAAAACTTATTATATGTTTGGCCAAAAATTTAAAACATTTATACCATTAAAAAACCCCATAAAATTTGTATCAAATATAAATATTAAAATTAAATAAAATTTAAAATTCCTAAGCCAGTCCTGCGCGAATAAACAAATACGTCTTCAGCTCGCGGCGAAAGGTCCGAAGGTCAGGCAGTTGACACAGTCCAGGGGGAAGTTCGTTCCAGAGGGTAGGAGCCCTCACAGAGAAGGACCTTCCCCTGGGGGCTGCCAGCCGACATTGCTTGGGGGACAGCACCCTGAGAAGTCCCTCTCTGTGTGAGCATACAGGTCGGTGGGGGTATGATTCTTGATGAACGTATCTTTTCTTCTTATGTACATGAGAGTGTATGCACCAAAGACAAATTCCTTGTGTGTCCAATTACACCTGGCCAATAAAGAATTCTATTCTATTCTATTCTATTCTATTCTATTCTATTCTATTCTATTCTATTCTATTCTATTCTGAAATTCAACCAAATAACATTTGAAGATGGTAAATTGATTTTGTCTCCATAGGAATAATCTTGTTAAATCAGAAATAGAGAACCTCTGACCAGTGTGCCTAATTCAACAATGGGACCCATAAGGTCTTGCATATATATCCTCCATCTTCCCTAACACTTTGCCTCCTATCTTTCCCCTCCATTCATCACCACTGAGTACCGTCTATACAAGTGTTCTAGCTGGAAGGCCTGGATTTGCATCTTTGACTGAAGTGCCAATAAATACAGTACCCGTCCTTAAAGGGAAAAGCTGTGGAATAGAAAATATCACCAGGAGAAGCTCCTTCAAATGTTGCTATCTTGTCTGCCTAATATATCATCCAGATAGAAAAGCAAGGAGCAATCAGATGGATAGAGTGATGCTTAAAGGAATTGTAAATGTAATGCTTGAAAGTATAGCTCTGTCTTGATGTCTTTGCCCTTTTTGCACAAGGTAAAGATACTTCAGTTGATGTCTAAAATCAGCAGGGCTGATTGCTATTTCAGAGTCACTATAATTCAAAATATACTAGTGTGTGTGTGTGTGTGTGTGTGTGTGTGTGTGTGTGTGTGTGTGTAGCACCTAGACTTATATACCACTTCACAGTGCTTTACAGCCCTTTCTAAGTGGTTTACAGAGTTAGCATATTACCCCCAACAATCTGGGTCCTCAATTTACTGACCTCAGAAGGATGGAACGCTGAATCAACTTTGAGCTGCTTGGAATTGAACTCCTGGAGTGAGCACTAACCACTGTGCCACAACGGCTCTCATTAATGTATTTTAATTAATGGTTTTATTTACATAGATGAAGGAAGGCAATGTTTGAAACCAATATATAGTATGCTGCTTTTCTCTCTCTCTGTTTCTCTCTCTCTGTCTCTCTCTCTCTCTCATCTATCTATCTATCTATCTATCTATCTATCTATCTATCATCTATCTATCTATCTCTTTATAACTACCCACATACTTTTCTCAATATTTAAACTGGCTGCTCCAGTTGATTATTTCCTGAAGCTGATTCCTCTCTTTCCATTATCATTTTAGCACTACCATTTGTTAGGACTGGGATGTTTTAAATAGCATACCTACTTTTTTAAAAAAATGTCCTTTGCAAGGTTTTATTAAATTACAGTTTGGGCAACTATGTTACAAAATGTCCCATCCTATTAAGTTGATTTGTGCCACTTTTCTCTATTTTATGAAAAAAAAGTCCTGCATTATCTCTTGTATTTTCACAGTATAGGTATTATCATGTCCCCTTTTCCCTCTAATTACCAGCTATATTGCAACATTTTGAAAAAAGTGGAACTCTGAACACATTTGCCTTCTAGACCTCCCTCTATATCTCAGAGTTTCAAACAAAGTAATGTGAAAATTGACATGGAACAAATAGATTACTTACCCAACTCTGCCTGTAACCTACAGAAAATAAGGGGCTAGGCCGAAGCAAATGAAAATGTTATTGAAAACATTTGTCCATTCGTCTATCTGTATAGAGTATTTTTGTTTCCCACTACAGTGCTCTGATCAGTTTGATACTTCTGTTTTACTTTCCCATCTGGGTTTTTTGGACACATCAAGGGGAAAAAATATATTTCTATGAACAAGGATATGTTAAGGATAGCTCATGTATTTTGGGGAACATGTTGCTTTTTCAATCTTTACCAAGGCGGTATGATTGATATTTTGGGATATGTAATAAAAGATAGAAGAAGCATGGGAGAAAGGATTATGATGATGTAATAATATCTTGTTAATTTCCAATGTAAAAACGGAATGAACAATTGAGCTCTAAATCCCTTGTTTGGAAGGAACCTTAGTCACAACACTGAAAACAGTGTGGCTTCTTAAGGAATAGATTTACTGAACTGAATGTAATTCTTAAAACAACCTGGTAGGAGGATGAAAAAATGTTTATTGTATTTATTTAAAAGATTTATATGGCTGACCTTTTTATACAATGTATTCCTGCATGGCTAACAACAATCATTTAATATAAATCTACTAAAAGGTTCAAACAAACTCCCTGCAAAATTAAAACACCATCACATTTTAACTAATGTACCATAACAATCTTACGCCAGTTGCACGTGAATTGGTTCAACTCACATCTTACACAGCTCCAAGGGTTGAGGGAGAGATGTGTCTTCATGGAATTCTGGAAGACCATTGGGGTAAGGATCTCTAGGTACCGGGGGAAGCCAGTTGCATAGGGCAGGCATTGCTACAGAGAAAGCAAAGTTTGATAGAAGGAATCTGTCCCTATGCTATTCATTTATTGAATTGGAAAGATATACTATGTTCATATGTTATCTGAAGCACAACCCTGGTCAATGAGAGCCATTTTCTTGGTTTGGTACATTTTGTTTTTAAGACTTTTGTGAACTGAACATGTTTAATGTTTAGGAATATTAAAAAAAAATATCTCCATCTATAAAAGTGGATACAACCATACCCATTACACTATTCCTTTTGGTGCAGGGGTGAAATTCATTCGGTTTTATCCGGCTTGGGCGAACTGGTAGTGGCGGGTGCGGGAGGCTCCACCCACCTGCGTGGACATCATGATGTCCCTTTTTTGCAATGATTTTAAGCCTCTGCACATGTGCAGAAGGCTTTGCGCAATGCACGGCTTTGCGCACATTTGCAAACTGGTAGGGAAGGTAAGTGAATTTCACCCCTGCTTTATTTATTTATTTATTTATTTTTTTTTTTATTTTTATTTATTTATTTGTCATAACAATATATACAAGCGTTACATAAAAGTTTATAAATATATGAACGTATATATGAGGAGAAATGAGGTACTAAAAACGTGTATATACATAGGGAAAGAAACAGTAGGACAGGAACGGTAGGCACGTTTGTGCTCTTATGCACGCCCCTTTAGAGTCCTCTTAGGAAAGTGGTGAGGTCAACCGTGGACAGTTTTTGAGTGAAACCTTTGGGGTTATGAGAAGAAACCACAGAGTCAGGTAATGCATTCCAAGTATATACAATTCTGTTACAGAAATCGTGTTTTCTGCAATCTAAACTGGAACGGTTGACATTGAGTTTGAATCTGTTTGTAGCTCTTGTGATATTGTTATTGAAACTAAAAAAGTCATTGACAGGAAGGACATTACAACGGATGATTTTATATGCTAAACCCAGATCCAGTCGAAGGCGACGAAGTTCCAAGTTTTCTAGACCCAAGATATCAAGTCTGGTGGAATAAGGTATTTTATTAGTTTCAGAGGAATGGAGAATTCTTCTCGTAAAATACCTTTGGACACGCTCAACTGTGTTGATGTCAGATATATGGTAAGGGTTCCAGACAGGAGAGCAGTAATCAAGAATTGGCCTAACAAATGTTTTATATGCTCTGGTCAGTAGCATGGTGTTTTTTGAAAAGAAGCTACGTAAAATTAAGTTGACAACTCTTAGAGCCTTCTTAGCTATGTAGTTGCAGTGGGCTTTGGAACTTAAATCGTTAGATGTAAAAACTCCAAGGTCTTTGACAGGGTGGGGTCATCTGCGAGGCAATGTCCATCAAGCATGTACTTTGTGATTGGGTTCTTTCTTCCAATGTGCAAGACTGAGCATTTACTGGTTGAAATTTGTAGTTGCCAAATTTTAGACCAGGCAGATAGATGATCAAGGTCCTTTTGAATTGTGGATGCATTGTCAGTGGTGTTGAAAAGTTTGACATCATCAGCAAAGAGAACACAGTTACTTGAAATATCAATACAAAGATCATTTATATATATTATAAAGAGAGTAGGTCCAAGAACGCTGCCTTGAGGAACACCACTCTTGACAGGAACAGGATTTGAAAGAGCATTACCAATTTTAACTATTTGTTGTCTGTTTGACAAAAAAGCAGATATCCAGTGGTGTAAGGGTCCTGAAATGCCATAGGATTTTAATTTTAGGAGAAGTTTATCATGTACTACTGAGTCAAAAGCTTTGCAGAAGTCTATGTATATTGCATCTATTGATTTACCTAGATCAAGATTAGTAGTCCATAGGTTTTTACAGTAGAGAAGTTGTAGATTGCATGATAATTTTTTCCTGAAGCCAAATTGTTTATTTGAGAGAAGGTTGTGCATTTCTAAGTGTAAGGTAATGGATTGGTTGATGATGGATTCCATAACCTTGCAGGCGACGCAACATAGGGAGATAGGTCTATAATTATCAACTAAGCTGGGGTCGCCTTTTTTGAAAACTGGAATGACTGTGGCTAGCGACCAGAGACTGGGAAGGGAACTGGTTCTAAAGGCTATATTAAAGATTATACTTAGGGGTTCTGCTAGATTACTAGAGAGTTTTTTTAAAAAGTAAGCACAAAGACCATCAGGTCCAATGGATAGAGATGGCTTCAATTTACTTAGAGCTTTACCAACATTTTCTTCTGTAAAATCAACAATTGTTAAGTTGTCATGCTCATTGATTGTACAAATTTGGAATGTTGGATGAGTGCCATCACTGTTGACAAAAACTGATGCAAAGAATTTATTAAAGAGGTTTGCTCTAGATTCTTCAGCATTGTATTCATTGCCATCAGGATCTTTTAGAGGTGGCATGCGTCTAGAGTTTTTAAGCTTGTTGTTGACAAAATTATAGAAGGCACGACTGGAATTTGTGCGCAGAAGATCCTCTTCTTGCTTGGTGTGGTAATTTGTGCATTCAGTTTTGGAGGTAAGCAACATTGTACAGAAAAGGATGGATGTATATGCAAAAAGAACTGAAAACATAAGATATGAAAAGGGAAATGAAATATATCTAACTCTGGTTCACACCAATACCATTATTATATTTTGTCATTCCTTCCAATCTTTGCAAAACAAACTTACTTCTGTTATATCCAGTAATTTCCTTCATTGCCTTTGGTTCTTAATATTTCCTGTTCCTTCTTGAGAATCAACTCCATCCATCCATGACCTTCATTGTTTTTCCTTCCCCTTCCTCTCAGTCTTTTTCATTTTTTTCATATGTTTTGCAAACTTTTTTTTTTTTTCATTTATATCCCGCCCTTCTCTGAAGACTCAGGGCGGCTTACACTATGTTAGCAATAGTCTTCTGAGTCCTTCGGGAGATAGGGCGATATATAAATATGATTAAATAAATAAATAAATAAATAAATAAATATTTGTATATTTATATACAAAGTCAACTTATTGCCCCCAACAATCTGGGTCCTCATTTTACCTACCTTATAAAGGATGGAAGGCTGAGTCAACCTTGGAAAAGGTTTTGCAAAAGTCTTCATGCTTTCTTGTCATATGATCGAACCACATCAGCACTCTTCTTTCAAACTGGTTGCTCATTTTTATATTCAACCAATACTTATTCAGAACCCTGAACTGTCTTTCTTTTACCCAACATACTTCTTTATTACCAAAAGTCTTTATTACCAAAGCATTCAACTTATTTTTCTGCCTGTTCAATATGACTCTCACCTCCATGTAACAAAAAGGGCAGGCTCAAGCTCTTAACTCATAGCCATTTTATCTTGTTTCAGCACAGATTCATTCCCCACACCAGACTCTATATTATTCGCTATCTTTCAGTCAACATTTGCACATCTTAAAATTTCTCCATCCATTTTCCCGTTTTTAGTAAATATATTATTAAAGTGCACAAATTCATCTTCTTTTTCTAGGTTTTCATCATTTATATATAACCTGCAATTGTTCACTCCGTTGTTTTTCTGTCAAACACAACTCTTTGGTCTTCCACATATCAATTTTCAGACATGTATTCTTTATATAATGCAATCTAATATTTGCTGTAAAACTATAAATCTCTGTAACATTAGGCACCAAGCCAACAACATGGCATTATCTCTGTGAAAATACTTAACATACATTTCCCCAACCAACACACTTCTAACATCTCTACAGGTATAAATTATACATTTATTCCTAAATTTACTAAACTATCAAGAAAATGTTAGACATCCCTATCCCACTGCTCACTCTGTACTGAATGATTTGCTAAATGTTTCATTTATTTTCAAGCATTCTTTATTTTCATCATATACCATTCTTTTGGGCCAAAAGTTTTGTAATCCATATCTATTTGGTTTATCATATTTTTTCTCTAAATTAAGAAACATGAAGCAGGTGTTCTAATATTCATAGATATCTTAATTATCTACTTAAGAGCAAAAATCTGCTCTGCATAATTCCTGCCAGAAATAAAGCTACAGTGCAGTTCCAAAATGTTGCTGATAGTCATATTTTCAATTGCCATCAGACACTCTGAATACATCTTGCTTTCTCTGATTATTCTTTACAATGATATTTTTCTTTATATGTCTGTCTGTCTGTCTGTCTGTCTGTCTGTCTGTCTGTCTGTCTGTCTATCTATCTATCTTCATTATCTACAGTAAACATTCTTTATTTTCATTATCTACAGTGTCTTTCATTTCATCATTCCAGTAGACATTTCTTTTCATACTTTTCTAGTACTTCGTAACATAATTCTCTCTTCTAAAGTACTTCCAAATCCTCTTATTTTGTGTCCATTTTCCATTTCATCCTTTCGAAGAATAATCTTTAGTCTGTATTTATTTTATTTTGCATGTTTTAGTCTATTATTGCACACGCAGAAACTGTTAGGAATAGAGCAGGAGATAAATAGATTTGTTGGTTTATTTATTTATTTAAATTTATTTATAAATTTATATAGCCGTCCATTCTTTCACAGTAACTCTAGGCAGCTTACAAACAATAAAAACACAATATATATATATAAAAAAAACAATAATTCTCACCCATCCCTAGTGACAGCACACAATTAATGACAGAGAGATAGAATGGATGAATGGATGAATGGATGAATGGATGAATAGATGAATGGATTAATGGATGGATGGATGGATAGATAGATCGAGCGATCGATAGATAGATAGATAGATAGATAGATAGATAGATAGATAGATAGATAGATAGATAGATAGATAGATAGATAGATATGTAGGTCTTTGGTTATTCGGGTTTTCTCCCGCATAAAATTGGAAGTGTCTTGGCGACATTTCGACGAAGTCTCATTCGTCATCTTCAGGCTTCAGCTTCAGCTTCGTGCTTCTGGGAGCATTGCTCCCAGAAGCACGAAGCTGAAGCCTGAAGATGACGAATGAGACTTCGTCGAAACGTCACCAAGACACTTCCAATTTTACGTGGGAGAAAACCCAAATAACCAAAGACCTACATACAAACACCCGCAAAAACCTCAGAAAACATAGATAGATATTGTTATACTTTTTCACCTGCACTAATTCTACTTTCACTGTTCTTTTACATTTTTTTTCTTTTACTTGTTTCCTTTTCCACTCAATTTTCATTTTTATTGCCAAAATTCGTTTTTCACACAATGAAATAATGATTATTCCATATTTAAAATTTCTCATCATTCTTGTTTTCTTTTGGATTAGGCCATCTTGATTTAGATCTATTACATACACCCCTCTCAGTTTCATAAATCCCAACATACACACTTTTCTTTCTCTCATTTCATGAATTAATTCGTGTTTTTTACTATTTACATTACTACGCCTCATATTTTACATTCTTAGATGAAATCTTTCACATACCAATGTTATTACCAGATAGATTCCTAGATATAGACCTATAACCTCCCACTCCACATTATGCCTTTGGTCAATCAAGCTTTTATCTGACACATTTTTGGTAAGATATAGACACGATCACTAGCCTTAGTTGCACCAGCATGCAGCCATGCATGCAGCATTTCTTCTAATAATAAGGATAATAATAGTCTGTTTTAACATCATTGGGCTAATATGCTGCCAGAAAGGTTCACATTATTCTATTCTATTCTATTCTATTCTATTCTATTCTATTCTATTCTATTCTATTCTATTCTATTCTATTCTATTCTATTCTATTCTATTCTATTCTATTCTATTCTATCATACCCTACCCTACCCTACCCTACCCTACCCTACCCTATCCTACCCTACTCTACTCTCATCTAAAGATTACCTTGCAAGCTGGCATACTGTTGCCTATACATCACCAACTAGAAGGCACATTTAGGAATCTCTATAAAGATGGAAGTGAGACGTGGTGGCTCAGGAGCTAGGACATTGAGCTTGTCGATCGAAAGGTCGGCAACTCAGCGGTTCGAATCCCTAGTGCTGCCGTGTAACGGGGTGAGCTCCCGTTACTTGTCCCAGCTTCTGCCAACCTAGCAAATTTTCGAAAGCACATAAAAATGCAAGTAGAAAAAATAGAGACCACCTTTGGTGGGAAGGTAACAGCATTCCGTGCACCTTTGGCATTGAGTCATGCCGGCCACATGACCATGGAGACGTCTTCGGACAGCCCTGGCTCTTCGGCTTTGAAACGGAGATGAGCACCGCCCCCTAGAGTCGGCAACAACTAGCACGTATGCGCGATGGGAAACTTTACTTTTACCTTATAAAGATGGATAACTATTTATAGTTATTTCAAGAAACTTAAACTTATAAGAGGTGAAATTCCATACCACAAAGGATTTTAGCTCAGTTTCAAAACAAATGTTTTGCATGCAGATGGCCACAGAGTAAAGTTTTGACATTTTTTCATTGTTTAGATCAAAAGTCATAATATGAGAAATTATAAAGTGATGTGAGAATTTGGAGAGTCATTGTCAGTCTCAGATAGACTGACAAATAATCCAGTCTGATATATTGCAGACAAATATTCTAATAGGATAAAAATCAGTTTTATTCCCATTTTCCTTCACCCATCATTTCATTATGGCAAGCTGTTTTCGGGAAAAATATTTTGACCTGGTTAGCTTACGCTAACACATAATGTAAGAGAGAAATGGACAATGAAATAAAAGAAATTTAGTTGTAATTGATACAAACAAGAAAAAAAAAGTATACATGTTTAAGCTTTATGAAAAATTAAGCATCTTTCTTTAGAAGCTGAGAAATACCCTACTGCTGCTCAGCTATTAATGGCCATTGTTCCTCCTCCATCACATTCTGTGCAACCACATGCCATCACTTAACAGCCCAGAAAACAAAATATTACAGGCATGGTGATTGCAGCAAAACAAAAACTTTAAAAAAAATAGCAAAGAGACATTTATGGCTGATTTACAGTCTGAATGTTGTGTTGTATTCAAATAACACAGATGGCTGTAGCTCTTAATTATCTGTTTCACTGAATCCCATTCATGATCCTTTCCAAACCTATTAAGCTAATGCAAAATTTAATTACTGTTCTTATTGGGATCACAAGTCACCCCAGAAATCAAACCGACTATGATGTATAGAGTTCTCTGAGAAAGTGCATGAAAGAATAGTGCACGTTTTAAGAATGGCTGGAAATAAGATAATAGTATAAAGAAATGGCAGAATCACCCTACTGTAAAAATCAAAGTCTCCCCACCCTGCAAAAACAAATGGATGCAGCTTCATGCTGCAGCTTAATAGCTTATTAGATATTGTGTGAATGTCTGCACTAGTTGGAAGCTTTAATATTATATGTGTTATCAACATAAAGTGGCTTTCTTTTGCTGGTGGGAAAGGGGTGGAGCAATTAAAGGGATGCATTTAGATACAAAAAAAATATTATTTTACCATTTTGTCCATAAATTGTGACATAAGAGAGGATAGGGGTGAAATGCTCCCAGTTCAGACCGGATTGCCGATCCGGTAGTGATGGCAGTGGGTGGTTCGGAGAACCAGTAGCAAAAATCCCTTCCTCCCCTGCCCATGCCCAACTGAGCCACACAATCATCAGAGGTTTTTCTTTTTTATTTTTAAAAGCATTTTTTCTTCAGCCAAAAAAATGCTTTTAAAAGTAAAAAAAAAAGGCTCTGATGATCGCATGGCTCAGCTGGGATTGTTAGAGCCTTTTAAAAGCATTTTTTCTACAATCTCTTAAGCCGAAGAGGTTGTAAAAAAAAAGGCTTTTAAAGGGTTCTGATGATCCCAGCTGAGTTGCCTGATCGTCAGAGGCTTTTTTTTCCTTTAAAGGCAAAAAATAATGCTTTTAAAAGAAAACAACAGCCTCTGATGATCAGGCAACTCAGCTGGGATTGTCAGAACTTTTTAAAAGCATTTTTTTACAACCTCTTCGGCTGAAGAGGTTGTAGAAAAAATGCTTTTAAAAGTAAAAAAAAAAGTTGGCCACACCCACCCAGTCACATTACCCCCACCACCACCAAGCCACACCCACAGAACCGGTAGTAAAAAAATTTACATTTCACCACTGGGAGAGGACGAAAGTCCTGCAATGTCCAAAGGGAAATTGGAGTGCAAGTCCCGCGGTGCCCTCAGGCTTTTATAAGAATGACAAAAGCAGTGTTGCAGTGTCATTGTGGGAACAAAGTGATATTGTGGGAACAAAGCTGCACTGAGATTCAGCAACACAACCACCTTTCAGGATGCAACTGATCAAGTGGCTGCTCAAACGGGAAGCTAATGTTGGGCCAGCTACTATCTCTCAGCCCAAGGATCAGAAAGAAATGAGAGGGGATCCCCAATATATGTGCCTTGAGCTAATGAAGGGAGAAATAGATTTGATGATGAAAATGATGACGATGGTGATGGGGTGACAGTGAAAATGATGATGGAGGAAGAAACAGATTTCAGAGAGGTTGGGTAAAGCAAGACTTTTACTGAATGAACAAGCTTCATGTTTTAATGCATGTAAATCAGTGGAGACAATCTGGCAATAACAATCCCCATCATTAAGTACCTTTAAATAAAGAGAGGTGTGTTCCTAAATCTTTGATCCCTTTGTTGCTCTTAACTGCCTAAAGTGAGTGGTCTATTTTTTAAGCCTACTGAAAAATTAGCGTTGTAAAAACACCCCCTGTATATGCTGTGAGAAGTCTTCAAGAATTTCAGAACAAGGGATGTGTTGCTGATTCCTGGCTCCTTTTTCACCTCCTTTTTAAAGTTAAGATTACCGATAACTCAGCATCACAAAGACGCTGATGCCCAGTGGTCATGCCAACTTATGTATAAGAGCACCATTGTTGCCTACTAGCCAACTGTGATTGGTGGATTGATGTGTGAAAAAAGAATGGCCTTAGTCAATCTGGCTGTTTGCATAAATTGCTATTAACCCCTCAGGAAGGGAAAGGAGGTTCCCCTACAAATAACAAATTGATTAAAAGAGAAACAGGACCAGCTTAAAAAGCCCATAGAAGGCCCCAAACTCTTTTCTTTCCTCCCTACATCAAGATGCTGTGTATGTTTGCACATTAGCTTGCCATATGGTTCACTTTTGTTATGCTCCATGCCAAGACTGGGACAGAATCAGACTTCTTTCCAAACTTTCTGAAGCCAAAACAGGGATATATATTAATAATGAATTTCATTTATTCTGTTCAGTTTTATCTTTAATACAATACTTACTAATTAACACATCTGAGAAAAATTTGGATCTTCCTTGGTCATAAGATTCAGTGGTGAAATTCAAATTTTTTTACTACGGTTCTGTGCTTAGTTGGCATGGTATCACTTGGTGGGCATGGCTTGGGCATGGCAGGGGAAGGATACTTCAAAATCCCCACTCCAGGGGAAGAATATTGCAAATCCCCATTCCCTTCCTACTCCTGGGGGAAGAATATTGGAAAAGCTCCATTCCCATCCCCTCTCTGGGACCAGCCAGAAGTGGTATTTGCCGGTTCTCCAAACTACTCAAAATTTCCACTATCAGTTCTCTGAACTACTCAAAATTTCCACTACCAGATCTCCAGAACCTGTTAGAACCTGCTGGATTTCAACCCTGATAAGATTCTTCTCCTATAGTGCAATTGGAGATAACAATATGTCATTCAGAATACAGTTAGCCTAGCTACAAGAAACTTGTGGGTCTCCAGATATTCTAAACTTCTGGCATCCCAAACCTTTCCTGATTAAGGCTTCTGGGTAATATAATTCAGCATATATGAAGGAGGGTCACTGACTCCTCATCCCTGCATTAAATCACAAAATTACCCTTCTTTCTTACTTTCTATCCAAAAAAATATCAATTCCCACATTGCTATGCAGTATTTCTGACAAAATCTTTTCTGAATGTAGAGCTATTCATATATATCTGTACCGCTGTAATCAAATTTCAATCACTGTTTCTTCAGTCTTTGGAATAAAAGCCCAAAAGGGCATGCTAGATGTGTTCAAAAAGATAAGTGAAATAAGGAAGGTAAAACTTCATTCTTAATACCTCTACAACAAAATGTTCAATGAAATGGAAAGGCAACGTACTGTAATCCTGATAAAGGGAAATGCTTTATTTTTATGTAGTACATACTTAACCTAAGACCTCTGGATTGTTACTGAGGCCAAGATTTTGTAGAATTTAAATGGGCTTAGACATTTCTACAACAGACACCTCAGTGTTACATTAAATATTGAGGACGAAAGAGTATGAATCTTTTGTTCTTACTGCAGGGCATTTAGAGGTTATAAAGCACATTTCCATGGCCAAATTGCTTCTCAGTTGTTGAAAATATGGTTTCTTCAATTGTGCTTGAGACACAGATGGATGAGGCTTGAAATTTTATAGATGAATTCACATGAAAAACATTTTGAAGTCATTTCATTTATTTCTACACATTGTTGTGACAGTAAAGGATCATCCACAAATGTTATAATGTTAATATAATGTTAATTGTATTATAAGAAAATATAAACAGTATTTTAAAAAATGGACTCATCATTCTGTAGAAAGCATAATGAACACAGTGAAGTAGCCATATTTATATGTATATCTTCTATGGTTGAAAGTCTTAGAACAGGTCCTCTCATTCCAAATTAATCCCTACTTCCTATCTCATTGCATGATTATCAGTATTTACTGTTTCAGTACTGGTAGTGGGTTTCTACCGGTTCGCCCCAGTTTGGGCGAACCAGTAGTGGCGGCGGTGGGAGGATATCATTATGGATGCTCTACGCATGCACAGAAGATTTTGTGCACATGTGCGTGCTCCTGGTTCTGAACCAGTAGCACAACTGGTAGAACCCATTACTGTTCAGTACCTTTGCAATATTTCAGTCCCAATTTTATTCTTTACCTTCTTTAAAAGCTGAAGAGAAGAAAAACTGCACTATTTATGAGAAAAACATCTTTAGAGCAAAGATTGATTGATTGATTGATTGATTGATTGATTGATTGATTGATTTTATTCAATTTGGATACTTCCAGATTCCAACCAACTCTGGGGGCAAAGTAGAAAGAATCCACTCAGCATCCTTCTGAATAGAGCTGCATGCTGGACTGAGTAAATGTCAAAAATAACATGAGGATTCGCAGCCTTTGGAATAAATATCTCTATGAAAATAAATAAATAAATAAATAAAGATAGCAATAGCAAAGACCTATATATCACTTCATAGTGTTTTATATATCTCTCTAAGCAGTTTATAGGCATATTGCACCCAACAATCTGGGTCCTCATTTTACCGACCTCTGAAGGATGGAAGACTGAGTCAACCTTGAGCCAATGAGAATTGAATTGCCAACCTGCAGGCAGCTGGCAGTCAGCAGAAGTAGCCTGCAGTACTGCATTCTAAGCACTGTACCACCATGGATCACATCTTAAGCATGAAAGCCAACTGAGTGGTTTTGGAACAGGCACTCTCTCTCAGCTCAACCCACCTCACAGGGCTGTTGTTGTGGGGAAAATAAAAGGAGGAAGGAGTATTAGGTATGTTTGACATCTTGAATTATTTATTTTTTTTAAAAGGGAATATATATATAAATAAATAAATCAATAAATAAACAAATAAATAAATAAATGTGTAATTGTAATTTGCTGCCTGGGCTTTTACTTTGTATTCTAAATAAGATCTCTTAGATTCTGATTAACTGTTTTCTAGCCCTTGATTGATTGCGACTCAATCTGATTGACGCTTGGATTGTTGGAAAACCTGATTTTTGCTCAGTCTTACTACCTGATGATTTGAGGAAAGGAAGGCATTCCCTAGTAAACTTTGTTGACTGACCTTATCCTGTTTCAATGGAGATAGCTCAGCACATTATATGATTTTCCCCCCCTAACCTCTGAGAAAAATTAATTTATTGATTAAACAAAAATCACATATATCCTTATATAACTTCTCCTTCCTAGTTTCTCAAAAAGCATTGAACATGATACATTGTGATTTTCCTACTAGTTAAAATATAGGATAACAGAGTTGGAAGGGACCCTGGAGATCTTCTAGTCCAACCCCCTGCTAAGGCCGGAAACCCTATACCATTTCAGACAAATGGTTGTCCAATCTCTCCTTAAAAACTTCCAGTGTTGGAGCATTCCAGTGGAGCACTGCAGTGTTGGAGGAAAGTTGTTCCACTGATTATTTATTCTCTCAGGAAATGTCTTCTTAGTTCCAGGTTGCTTCTCTCTTTGATTAGTTTCCATCCATTGCTTCTTGTACTGCCCTCAGATGCTTTGGAAAATAGCTTGAATCCCTCTTCTTTGTGGCAGCCCCTGAGGTATTGGAACATTGCTGACATGACTGCTATCATGTCACCCCTTGTCCTTCCTTTCATTAAACTAGACATTCCAGCAACCGTTCTTTATATGTTTTAGCCTCCTGCGACCAAAACTGGATGCAGTATTCCAAGCATGGTATTACAAAGGCATTATAAAGTGCTATTAACACTTCATATGAACTTGATTCTATCCCTCTGTTAATGCAGCTTAGAACTGTGTTGGGTTTTTTATTGTTTTTTGTTTTTTTTGGCAGCTGCAGCACACTGCTGGCTCATATTTAAGTGATTGTCTACTAGGATTGCAAGATCACAGTTACTACTATTGAGTCATGTACGACCTATACTATACCTGTGCATTTGGTTTTTCTTGCCTAAATGTAGTTGAACTTGAAACTTTAAAAATAAGAATCAAAAATAAGAACTATCCTCCTCTAAGCTGTGGACATACTCCAATAATAGAATAGAATAGAATAGAATTTTTATTGGCCAAGTGTGATTGGACACACAAGGAATTTGTCTTGGTGCATATGCTCTCAGTGTACATAAAAGAAAAGATACCTTCATCAAGGTACAACATTTACAACACAATTGATGATCAATATATCAATATAAATCATAAGGATTGCCAGCAACAAGTTATAGTCATACAGTCATAAGTGGAAAGAGATTGGTGATGGGAACTATGAAACGATTAATAGTAGTGCAGATTCAGTAAATAGTCTGACAGTGTTGAGGGAATTATTTGTTTAGCAGAGTGATGGCCTTCGGAAAAAAACTGTTCTTGTGTCTAGTTGTTCTGGTGTACAGTGCTCTATAGCGTCGTTTTGAGGGTAGGAGTTGAAACAGTTTATGTCCAGGATGCGAGGGATCTGCAAATATTTTCACGGCCCTCTTCTTGATTCGTGCAGTATACAGGTCCTCAATGGAAGGCAGGTTGGTAGCAATTATTTTTTCTGCAGTTCTAATTATCCTCTGAAGTCTGTGTTTTTCTTGTTGGGTTGCAGAACCAAACCAGACAGTTATAGAGGTGCAAATGACAGACTCAATAATTCCTCTGTAGAATTGGATCAGCAGCTCCTTGGGCAGTTTGAGCTTACTGAGTTGGCGCAGAAAGAACATTCTTTGTTGTCCTTTTTTAATGATGTTTTTGATGTTAGCTGTCCATTTGAGATCTTGCGATATGATAGAACCCAGAAATTTGAAGGTTTCTACTGTTGATACTGTGTTGTCAAGTATTGTGAGAGGTGGAAGTATGGAAGGGTTTCTCCTAAAGTCTACCACCATTTCTACGGTTTTGAGTGTGTTCAGTTCCAGATTGTTTTGGTTGCACCACAAGGCTAGTCGAAAATTCTTCTCAAAAGAAGCAGATTGAGATTTCATCAGAAAGAATAAACATATGTCATAACATCACAGTAAAAGTTTCATCCCTTGTATATTTGTGTGTAATGTTGTGAACCAAATAGAATAGAAACTTTTATTCTCCCAGAAGTGTCCATGTGTTCAGAGCATTCCCAGAAGTGTCCATGTGTTCAGTGCAAAAGCAGTGGCTTTTGTGATGAGGAATCAGGGGTACCCTTGGATGATGCAGGATCTAGAAAATCAATACTGGGCACAACCCCATGATCAAAGTCCAGTTCTCCTTTTTCCTCCATGCAATGTGTCATAACCAGAGGTGGGTTTCAGCAGGTTCTGACCAGTTCTGGAGAACAAGTAGAGGAAATTTGGAGTAGCTGGGAGAACCTGTAGTAAAAATTCTGACTGGCCCCACCCCCACCTATTCTCTGCCTCCCAAGTCCCAGCTGATCAGGAGGAAATAGGGATTTTGAAGTATGCTTTTCCTGGAGTGGGATGGGAATGGAGATTTTGCAGTATCCTTCCCATGCTGCCATGTAATGGGGTGAGCTCCCGTTACTTGTCCCAGCTTCTGCCAACATAGCAGTTTAGAAAGCACGTAAAAATGCAAGTAGAAAAAATAGGGACCACCTTTGGTGGGCAGGTAACAGCGTTCCGTGTGCCTTTGGCGTTGAGTCATGCCGGCCACATGACCACGGAAACGTCTTCGGACAGCGCTGGCTCTTCGGCTTTGAAACGGAGATGAGCACCACCCCCCTAGAGTCAGGAACGACTAGCACGTATGTGCGAGGGGTACCTTTACCTTTACCTCCCCTGCTATGCCCACCAAGCCATGCCCATCAAGCCACACCCACAGAACCAGTAGTAAAAAAATTTGAAACCCACCACTGGTCGTAACGTAAATATGTATATTCAGATCATAAGCAGTGTCCTGCTAGATTGGATCCATTCAAACAAGCAGAATTGGACCCATTCAAATCTCACAGTGGCAAACTAACTGCACAGCAGATGGCCTTTATGCTGCCACCACGGTAATTGATATTTATCTCCATGTCACAAGCACTTTTAAAAGGGGCAAATCTGTGATTGTGTGGATGTATTTGCCATCTTAACTTTTTGGATGCCTGCACTTACCCCAACATACATCCCTGGATGTAGTTGAAAAGGTATCAAATTAGTTTGTCTGGGAATGCTTTGCAGCCACGGGACTGGGTGGCTGGATGAAGCAGGAACTGCAGCAAATGAGATGGAGTTGCTCTGTAGCGTTTTTGTTTTTTGTTTTAAAATGTCTCCTTTTTGAACTTCAGATGGCACAATGTAGCTATCATTCCAGTGCCATATTCAAATCTGTTTGCTCTAGCATTTAAAACCATTATATTGCTTTGTTTAATGAGCTCTGCTGCTCTATACTTTCGATATTTCTTAGTTTTATTGTATCTCACTATGGTTTAGTATCACTTTTGTGGACTTAGATATGCTAGGATGAAAACTACATCGGAAATATTTTTATAAGTAAGTAAATAAAATAAAGAGTTATGAATATGCATAGGATTGTACGCAGCACTTACTTGTCTACTGCTGTTGTATTCTAATGGGTTTTGTACTATTTTCTGTTCAGCCAGAATTCTGAATTCTACACCCTACATCTAAGAAGTAACACCAACAAAATGTAATAAGAAGCTAATAAATATTTCAAAGATATTAAGTTGTTTTGTCTTTTCCCTTCTCCTCTTGATGGTATCAAGGGGCTTTTTCTATAACATAGCTGTATTTCATTTGCTTTATTCACTACACTGTTAACTTTCTCTAAGAAATGCAACATTGCGAAACATCTTGCGGCTTAGGTCTTATTACTCTGAAAGATTAATAAATCTTCTGATTATTCAGTGAATCACTTCATAACACCGAAATAAAGCATTTAACTAAACCAGAAGCAGGCAACTATTTTCTATTTAGGGTGGTATTTTCCTTTTCTTTCACCTTCACCTTCTCCTTCTCCTTCTTCTCCTCCTCCTCCCTTCTTCTCCCAGATTTGCCTCTGGATTTCTATAGTTTAAACTGGATATCTTAAGCAGTAACTATTTTGAATTTAAAGTGCAAATAAATGGCAAAGAAAATTACATCATCAAAACTTGAGGCTGATTTTTGACCATATTATTGGGAATAGTTACCAGATCATGTAGAACAGGTACTAGAGGGACATGACCTATGGTTTCCCCATGCCAATCCAAACATAAATTTATACAACAAGGAGCACTATTGCTTAATTATATCATTTCAAGACTTTATGTGAATTTGATATAGGTACAGTATGTTGCAGGCTGGTAATTTTACCTTAGATTCTTGGATGCTTATGAAGGAGTATACAGAACAGAAAGCACAATTCTTTGGACAGATAATTTTTGATATTCTCAAAAATATTGGAATGGCATCTTGATATTTCCCCTTCTCAGAGAAGAGGCACAAAGAGATTATCCACTGGGAAGAAGAATGTGGCTCAGACTGGTAAGACAGTCTGTTATTAACAGGAGCTGCTTGCAATTACTGCAGGTTCTAGTCCCACCAGGCCCAAGGTTGACTCAGCCTTCCATCCTTTATAAGGTAGATAAAATGAGGACCCAGATTGTTGGGGGCAATAAGTTGACTTTGTATATAAATATACAAATAGGATGAAGACTATTGCTAACATAGTGTAAGCCGCCCTGAGTCTTCGGAGAAGGGCTGGATATAAATGCAAATAAAATAAAATAAAAAGAAGAGGGAAATTCAACATCAAACTTTATGGAGAATTATAGAAAGATTAATTTTGAGACTCTTGGTGTTCTTTCCCCCAGTCTTCTTTCAAAGTTCTTTTGCTACTTTCAGTAAGAAGAGAAAACATATGACTAGACTTAATTCTGTTCCATTTGTGGTCATCCCTCCTATTGCTGGAATTTAAATGGCTAAGTTTACTGGTAGGAGACTCACTTTTCATGCATTATTTTTTCAAACAGCCATGCACTTTAGTGGTATAATAACAGAGAAAGAATTATATCTTTTACAAAAGCAGATGTGTGTGTGTTTGCACTATTTGCTGAATGCTCCTACATGCTGTCGCTGTAGAATTCCTTATGATTTGAAGAAGTAGCAGAGAAAATTGGTTGTTTCAAGGGGAAGGTACAGAAAGCTACCCAAATATGTGTGATTGTAATCCAATCTAAATTTGAAAAATAATGCACATTGGAGATGCCAATAAATTGATATGGAGACAGGCATGTTTTCTCATATGTATTAAGATCAAACTGGATAACAGCAAAGCTTTGTAAGGATCCCATTAGATCAAGATGCAGTGGAAAAGATATAAAACTCATATGAGTTTGGTTTATTTTGTTCAAATCATGAACAAAATGTTTTACTACTTTGCTCCTTCCTTATCTACCACCAAGGTCAACAGCATCAAAGGTTCCTCAGGCTTTACTTATTGACATCACGATTGGCCATCTCCAAGAGTTCTGGACTGGTAATGAGTGGCTGAAAAAAAAGTGACCGTTAGCAAAAACAGAGGTTTGTGGAATTCAAAAGGTTGTTTATGGAGAAAATACCATATTTTTCGGAGTATAAGACGCACTTTTTCCCCTCAAAAAAAGGGTGAAAATTTGGGTGCATTTTATACACCGAATGTAGCCCTGCCCACCTGCTGGCCCCCACCCTTTGGCCTCTGCCTCCCAGCAATTTGCCTCCTTGCAGTAAACAGCAAACAGCCCATTTCAGCTTCAGCACAGCCTGATTAGCACAAGCAGCTGGGATCGGCCTCCCAATCATCAGCTGTTTCAGGCTGCAGGGATTGCCATTGCCTATTGCTGGGTGCCTCCGCTGTTTGCTGCAAGGAGGCAAATTGCTGGGAGGCAGATTTTTTTTTCCCTTGTGCTAATCAGGCTGTGCTGAAAATGAAAATGAAATTGGCTGTTTGCTGTTTGCTGTTTGCTGCAAGGAGACATTGCTGGGAGGCAGAGGCAGATTTTTTTTTCTTGTTTTCCTTCCCAATAAAGATAGGTGCGTCTTATAGTCTGAAGCATCTTATACTTTGAAAAATACAGTATTTAAAATATATCTTAAAATACATATTTAAGATATTTAGAATATTTCTTAAAAGAATACACTGTCTTAATAATATTCTTTAAACAATAATACGATCCCTGAACGTGCTGTTCTCATATTTGGTATAATGTATTGGTACTAGAGCCATCATTCCCATACATTTCTCAGTTCCTGGGCAGAGTCCACTGAGGTCTAGATATTATGTCATTTGCATGTTGAGCAATGGTCTCCCAGTTCTAACAATTCAGAGAACTTGTTTTTTTTCTCACAAGTAAGGTACCACTGAAGTTCCTTCAGACCATGGAGCTCTCCTTTTCCATGCTATATACTGAACCGCGGTGGCACAGTGGTTTGAATGCAGTACTGCAGGCTACTTCTGCTGACTGCCGACTGACTGCACTTTGGCAGTTCGAATCTCACCAGGCTCAAAGTTGACTCACCCTTCTTAGCCTTCTGAGGTCAGTAAAATGAGGACCCATTGTCATCTATACGCTGATGATACTCAGCTGTATATCTCCACCCCTAACCACCCCAATGAGGCTGTTGAAGTGATGTCCCAGTGCCTAGAGGCCGTACGGGTCTGGATGGGGAGAAACAGATTCAGACTCAATCCCACCAAGACCGAGTGGTTGTGGATGCTGGCGGCCCGGTACAGTCAGCTAATTCCATCGCTGATCGTTGGGGGCGAGTCATTGGCCCCCACAGAAAGGGCTCGCAATCTGGGCATCCTCCTGGATGCACGGCTGTCTTTAGAAGAACATATGATGGCCGTCGCCAGGGGGGCTTTTTATCAGGTTCGCCTGATACGCCAGTCGCGCTTCTTTCTGGATCGGGCTTCCTTATGCACAGTCACCCATGCCCTTGTTACATCCCGCCTGGACTACTGCAACGGTCTCTACATGGGGCTCCCCTTGAAGGGAACCCGGAGGCTTCAACTGGTCCAGAATGCGGCTGCGCGGGTGATAAAGGGAGTACCTTGTGGCTCCCGTGTGACACCTCTCCTGCGCAGTCTGCACTGGCTCCCAGTGATCTTCCGGGTCCAATTCAAGGTGCTTGTTATCACCTTCAAAGCACTCCATGGCTTAGGACCGGGGTATTTACGGGACCACCTACTGCCACCAGTAGCCTCACACCGACCAGTGCGCTCTCACAGAGCGGGCCTCCTCCGGATACAGTCAGCCAAACAATGTCGGCTGGCAACCTCCAGGGGGGAGGGCCTTCTCTGTGGGGGCTCCCGCCCTCTGGAACGAGCTGCCTCCTTCATCAACTCCCCGACCTCTGGACCTTCCGCCACGAGCTGAAGACGCTGTTGTTTCGACGTGCAGAACTAGCTTGAACATAGTTTTAATCTAGGGTTTTTAAATTAGGGGTTTTAAACGGGGTTTTAAACTGTATTTAAAATTTTTAAGCCATTATCGAATCAGTTTTTTAAATAGTTTTTAATTTGTATTGTATGTATTTTGTCTTTTTTACTGGCTGTGAACCGCCCTGAGTCCTTCGGGAGAAGGGCGGTATACAAATATAATAATTAGTAATAATAATAATAATAATTAATATAAATAATAATAATAATAATAATAATAATAATAATAATAATAATAATAATAATAATAATAATAATAATAATAATAATAATAATAATAATAATAATAATAATGCCATTTATATTTGATAGGCTGGGAGGCAAAGGGAATGAAGGAGACTGCAGCTGGCACTATGCAAATCTTTGTTCCAAACCAAAGAGATGGTAGGGTTTCCATATGTGTTGAGTTGCCTTTTTCTTGAAAGAATTGTACAGATGAATGTTGCAATATATTGACTTTTCCAGTAATATGCTGTAAACTTAATTATCACAACTTACAGCTTGTATACCTCTTCTCAATGGGAACAGTACAGCATAAAAAGATCTAAAACAGGGGGAAATAGTGAAAGATGGAATTTGTGTTATTGTCATTGATGGTTCAACTGGTATTTTAAAAGCAGGATATAAATCTAACAGACAATAAAGAAATAAAAGTGTCCTTGCTTGGACTATTAGGGCTTAGTTAACTTCTCACTTTAGAGCAGGGGTCTCCAACCTTGAAAACTTTAAGACTTGTGGGCTTCAACTTCCAGAATTCCTCAGCCAGCTTTGCTTCTGGGAGTTGAAGTCCACAAGTCTTAAATTTGCCAAGGTTGGAGACCCCTGCTTTAGAGGAGTCACCTCCCTTTGGACTGTAGGTGGGATTCTGAATATTGTTTTCTTTGTATGAAATATTACTAACTGTAACTTGTGTTAAGTACATGGAAGAAAATTAGCTGGTTCTCAGTGACTTACCCCGAATATCAGTGTTTGTGATGACAATCCTTGCATCTTTTTTTTTTTTTTTTTATAAAAAAAGTTTTATTTTTACAATCTTATCAAATAATTCATCCAATGTACAGTTATATACAATTAGTCGGGCCTGCCCAGTCACCACCCCCCTTTTTAACCTTCTTCCCTCTTCTACCTTCTTTTACTTTCCAAACCTTCCTCTCCTTCTCTTATCTACCTCCTCTCCTCCCTCCACCCTACACTCTTCTCCCTCTTCTACCCCTCTTCCTTCCTCTTCTCCTCTTTCCTACCTCCTACTCTCTCTTTTTTCCCTCCCCACCGTTCTAAAATGGCAACTGGTCAGACCCGACCCTACATTAATTATATTTATACATCTTCAATAATCCCTGTACATTAACCATCACTCCATCACTAACCTCAACCCCCAATTCCTTCCCTTACCCCCACCCCCACCCCGACTTCCCAGAACAAAATGCAGGGTATCAAAACTAACAATCATAATCTAAAATAATTCCTAAATTATAATCTCTAGTCTCTCCACGCTTATTCACACTCTCAATTCCCCTCTCCTTCAAAAATATATCTAATACAAATTATTTCCTAAATTTACTCATATGCTATTTGATATTTTTTTATCTGATACTTATTTTGAATATAATCAATCCACATTTTCCATTCTAAAATATATTTTTCTTGTGTATAGTCTTTCAAGTAAGCAGAGATTTTGCCATTTCTGCCAGATTTGATACTTTAAGAGTCCATTCTTCAATTGTAGGTAATTCTTCTTTCTTCCAATATTGAGCAATCAAAAGTCTTGCGGCTGTTATTAAGTTCAGAATCAATTTAGTCTCTATAGCTGTACAATCCATAATTATTCCTAGTAAAAGAACTGCGGGTAAACTTAATCTTCTTTTCAAAATATTCTGCATGATCCACCATACTTTAATCCAAAATGCTTTAACTTTTTGCAAGTCCACCATATATGATAATAAGTAGCATCTTCACAATCACATCTCCAGCATTTAGCCTGTACATTAGGATACATACATGACAATTTTTGGGGTCTAAATGCCATCTATAAAACATCTTATAAAATTTTCTCTCATATTTTGCGCTTGTGTAAATTTAACATTCCTCACCCAAATTCTTTCCCAAGTTTCCAACGTTATTGGTTGCTGAAAATTTTGTGCCCACTTAATCATACAATCCTTAACCAAATCAGTCTCTGAATCTATTTCTACTAATACATTATACAACCTCTTAATATGCTGTTGACCTTGATCTCTCATTTGTTTTAACAAATTATCCTCAATTTGCTTAACACCTATTTTTGATCTAATTTCCATCTAGCTTGTAGTTGTCCATATTGGAACCATGTATAATTTTTCCTTCTTCCCCATCTTTTCTCTAGATTTTAATTGTAACTCCCCTTTTCCATACAAAGAAGTTCTTTATAAGTAACTACCTCCATCTTTTGATATATATTTATATTTTCTATCATGTGTCTCGGTTTGCCCATATTGGAATCTTTCCATCTAATTTGTATTGATATTTCCTCCAAACCCTCAATAATGCATTTCTAATTATATTATTTTTAAATATTTTTTCAACTTTCTTATCATATAATAAATAGGCATGCCACCCATATAACAAACCATAACCTTCTATATTCAGAACTCTTTCCTCAGTTAAATTAATCCAATCAGTAATTAATGATAAAACAACTGCTTCATAATACAGTTTTAAATTAGGAATTTTAAGACCCCCTTTCCTTATATCCTGCATTACTTTTAATTTTATTCTTGGTTTTTGCCCATCCATACAAATTTACTAATCCCTTTTGCCATTCCTGTAATTTAATATCATTCTTAAACACCGGTATCATTTGAAACAAAACAAAAACCTGGGCAAAACATTCATTTTATAGCCGCTATTCTTCCCAGCAAAGATAGTTGTAACTTCTTCCAACTCTCCATTTCTTTCCATACCTTCTGCCACAATACCTCATAATTATTTTTGTATAATTTAACATTTGAAGCTGTAATATATATTCCTAAATATTTAACCTTTTTAACGATTTCAAAACCTGAAGTTCTTTCTAACTCTTCTTTTTGTTGTATATTCATATTTTTAGTTATCATCTTTGTCTTTTGCTGATTCACCTTAAATCCAGATACTTTACCATACTGACCAATTATATCTTTTAAACCAGTTACTGAGTATATTGGTTGAGATACAGTAACAACCAGGTCATCTGCAAAAGCTCTTAATCTATAATCTTGATGTTTAACTCTAATTCCCTTTATTCGATCGGAACCACGTATGTTATTCAGAAGAATTTCTAAAGTTAAAATAAAAAGTAATGGGGACAAGGGACATCCCTGTCTCGTCCCTTTCTCAATTTTAAAAGTTTCTGTTAACCCACCATTTACTATTATTTGTGCTGTTTGCTTCTGATATATTGCTTTAATTGCACGAATAAAATAATCCCCAAATTGCATTTTTTCTATTACTTTAAACAAAAACTGCCAATCCAATCTATCAAAAGCTTTTTCAGCATCCAAAAAGGAATGCCGCTGATACTTGGTTGTTTCGTTCCAAATATTCAAGTAAATTTACGATTTGCCTCACATTATATCTCATCTGCCTACCCTTAATAAATCCTGACTGATCATTATGAATTATTTGATTCATCACTGGCATTAATCTATTAGCCAATATCTTGGTAAATATCTTGTAATCAGTATTTAAAAGTGATATAGGCCTATAATTCTCTGCTTTAATACCATCTCGATCTTCCTTCGGTATTAACGAAATAAAGGCTGTCCTCCATGAAGGGGGAACATCTCCTCCCATTTGAATTTTATTAAATAACTCTTTAAGTGGTTCAACCATCTCATTTTGTAAATTTTTATAATAAACAGCTGTTAAACCATCTGTTCCTGGTGCTTTACCGATTTTAAGTTGTTTAATTGCTAAGAAAATTTCCTCTGAAGTAATTAATTGATTCAATTCTTCTCTTTGATTTTCTGTAAGCTCACAAATATTTTGTTGTTGTAAATATCTTTCTATCTCTGTATCATCAACCATATCCCTAGAATATAACTTACTATAATACTCTAAAAATGCTTTTTTAATCAAGTTCTTTTGATAAACTTCCTTACCCCTATATTCTATTTTATCAATCGTTCGTGATTTCTGTTTTTTCCTTATTAAATAGGCAAGCCATCTTCCTGGCTTATTGGCATTATTAAACGTATTATGTTTTACATATTGTAAATTAATTGCTACTTGATCTGCCATTAACATATTAAACTGACCTCTCAATATATTTATTGATTCTTTTATTTTACTATTTCCTGGGCTATTTATCAATAATTGTTCTTTCTTTTTAATTTCCTCTTCCAGTTCCTTTTTCTTTTTCTGCAATTTATTTTTGTATTTAATATTCATTTGTATAAGATTTCCTCTCATATAAGCCTTACTGGAGTCCCAAATCATCTCTATAGATGTCTCTTTTTTCATATTCATAATAAAAAATTCTTTCATTTGTTTTTTACATTCATTTACATTTTGTTCATATTTAAACAAATTCTCATTCAACCTCCATGATCTCCTAGCCTCCTTTTCCCAATCAAATTCAATCCAAACTGGACTATGATCAGATAAAGTTCTTGAACAAATCTTCGTCTTCTTCACTCTAGAATACAAATCATTAGTAATCAAAATAAAATCAATCCTCGAAAATGATTGGTGCCTATCAGAAAAGAAGGTAAAATCCCTCTCTTCTGTATTATGTTCTCTCCAAATATCTCTTAATTCCAAGTCCTCCATCATTTCAAAAAAAGCCTTTGGTAATTTTGCCCGGCTTGATATCTTCCTTAAGCTTTTTTTGTCTTTTTGAGTATCCAACACACCATTCCAATCACCCATTAATATATATGATTTATAATCCCAAAATACTATTCTTTTATGTAAAAACTTGAAAAAATTTTCTTGTTGTTGATTCGGAGCATAAACTCCTATTAATAATGTCTTCTTTCCCTCCAACAAGAGTTCAATAGCAATGTATCTTCCTTGCTTATCCACCTCAATTAATTTTGCTGATATATCCTTCTTTATATATATAACTAAACCATTTTTTTTCTCCAAAGAGGAGGCAACAAAATGTACTCCCAGTTTTGAATTTATCAAATATTTCTGGTCTAAAGATCTAATATGTGTTTCTTGTAAACAAGTAATGTCATTTTTAAATTGTTTCAAATAATGAAATACTTTCCTTCTCTTCTGCGGTGAATTCAAACCATTAACATTCCAAGATAATAGTTTAGTTGCCATTATCGGCCAAAGGAAACTTTTGGAACACTAGCCGCAAATCACATTTTGCTTTAGGCCTTGCTCCTCCCACTGTTTCCGTTGTAGTAGTTGCCAGTTGTTGTTGTGCCTTCATCTCTTGTTCCTTGCGTTTAGCAGCAGCTCTTGTCAGCCTTTGTTCTTTTGAATCTGGACCCGTCATAGGTATTTCCAACACTTGTAATAAATCTTCTTCCATCGCAATCTGTTCTTGAACCTGCTTCACTTCTCTTTCCTTCACTTCAGTCTCCTTTCTTCTAGCATCCAGTGGAGAAAGACTTCCAACTTTAATGCCTCAACATAAAATTCTCTGCTTTTCCAACTGTATTGAGACGATGTACTTTCCTGCATAATATACTATTATACCAGTTGGAATATCCCATCTATATTCAATCTGACGTTTTTAAGTTCATTCACCAGGAAAGCAAATTCCTTTCTAGCCCTTAACATTTTGGTGGAATTTCCTTTAATATTAAAATATCCTGACCAGCAATCTGAATCTTCTCCCCTTATATGAGGCTTGCAAAATCTGATTTCTCACTGTTCTATTTGTAAAATAAATAACAACATCCCTTGGCAACTTTTTGCCTTGCTATCCAAGAATTCACGATATATTTTATCAATTTGATAAGCCACATCTGCTGGACGAGCTGCTAATATCTCAGCAAATACTTCAGAAAAATTTCCTTAAATCCTCTTCTTTATTCTCTTTCAGACCACGAATTCTTAGAGCAAATTCCATATTTCTGTATTGTATCAAAACTATTTCATCATCTGTTTTTCCATTTTACTTTGAAATTCAGCCATTTTATTATCTAATTTTGAATTATGTTGCTTAATTTCTTCAACCTCCCTTCAATAAAATCACATTATTTGCCAAACTTTGTACTGCAATTACAAATCCTTCCTTAACTTCTTTATTTCCACTTGAATTTCTGATATCTGCTCTTTCATTTCAACATCTCCTCAGTTATTACTTTAAATTTTCTTGCATAAAGTCTTTTAAATTCTCTTGTACCGCCTCTAAGTTCAATGTTCTAGTCTCCACTGTATGAGCTGGAGGCACCAGCTGAGGAGATTCCAGAGCCCTTTGTTACAGTAGACTTTAATTGTTTGGCTGCCATCTTCTATAAAATTATTTATTTATTTCCAACTTAATATTCAGTTTAAATCTTCTTAACCTCTGGGAAACACAGTCCTTTAAAGCTTTTTTAAAGCAATATTTAAAAAGAAAATCTCTCCTAGATTCTAGGCAGCAAAGAGTTAAAAAGTTAAAGCAGCAAGTAACATGCAAATTACCAACTGCAGACAAACGGTGAAAGTATCACTTTCGCTTTCCACTCGTTAACTTGTTAACAATTCGCCTCCATTTTCTTGCTGTTTTCAAACTTGTTACAAAGTATCGGGGAATCGGCTTGGCTACTTGCATAAAGTTCTCCCACTTTCGTTCTGTCCGGTATAATCCTTTATTGTCCAAAATAAATCTCGGCGTTTGGTCGTGGTGATTGGTTCCGCCCAAGCAGAAGAATCCTCGGATCTGGAGCTCTTCGGGTTGCTGGAGGGAACTTAACCCTTCAAACCCCTTTTTTCTCAGGGGCTTTAGGGAAATTCAACCTCTGCCCTCAGCTCACCCCCTCCTCTTCTCCCGAAGAGAGGGTTTTTCGAACCGCTGGACTGCAGATTTAAGCTGTCCTAGCGATTCCACAAAATCCAGAGGTTGGTGATCGTAAAGATCACCGCCATCACCTACGGTGCCAAACCGGAATCCTTGCATCTTTAAGCCCACTTTAAACAGTTACAAATGGACAGAGAATGCAAAACTGAAAGATGACTTCTCTAAGAAAATGCCACTGCTATAAATAATTGAAAAGCAAAAGAAGAAAGAATATATGCAACCTTTCCCACCCTAGGTTCTGCTTGGAAGGTCCCACCAATGTCAGGGAGCCCAAATATGATCAAATCAAAGTGCAAACCTTCTAAAACTTATATACAGGTTTATCGTGTTAATTATGAAGGGCCTTACTTCCAAATAAATATGGAAAGGAAGGATAACTTGCTTGAGGACGACAGAGTTGAGCTTAAACAGAAGTCCCCAAGTTTTAGGGGCCAGCTGTAAATTTTATTAATGTTATTATATTACTAATTGAGGCTCTTTGGCTCAAGAGCTCTTTGAGATCATATTTATGCAGTCTTCCAAAATGGATGTTATGCTAACTAATCACAAACTATCTTTGTTCCAAAAAGCAAAGTTTTGACTTGTAGCCACCCATCATGGCTACAAGGTCAATTTGGAGCCAAAAGGTATTTTTGGAAATGCATGCTATTCTTGAAACTATTGCTTTATATTAGATTTTACTAGCCTCTTGGTCAGTTGTTTTAATTAAACATAATGTAAAAGAAATGTGAGACCAAATTCAGGGGACTCGACAACCATATCAGTAGCCTCCAGGGTTATGTTGGGATCTAAGATCCAATGTATCTGAAGTAGGTGAAAATGGAGTTTCTATCTGGGATATAGCATTTCAGTGTCAATAATTTCTGAAAGCTGTATTTAACTTCTTTAAATGGTTGTAATGAGAAGTTTAGGAAAAAAATAACAACACAAGGAAGCTCTAATATCCAGCTAATTGTTGTTTAATCACTGTCACATTATTGTTAAATCTGCAAATAAAAAAAAATGCAATGTGCACATTATTTTCAAAAAAATATTTACTCCCTTGACAATAGTGGTAATGAAGCCAACATTATTCACCACGCTGAATTAATCTTTCCTGTAGCAGGAAAAGGGAGGGAGAAAAGACTAACAAAAGCATGTATGAAAGTAAAAGACGGAGCATTGTGAATGCTTAGCTCTATAGAAATAAAAAACTAATTGTGGTGACTGAGGCCAAGTTGCTAATTCAGTAGTGATAAAATTGTTTGAAAACTGACATCCTTGAGGATTTTGATTTCCTCCCAATTTTAACAAATGATTATGTGCCATCAAACTGATGTTGACTCTTAGGAACCATATATATATACCATAGATCTTTTTTTTCCTCATGAAGATCTATTTCCAGCCTGTCATTCAAGTCTTCTAATGAAGACAATGAATTGTCATTGTAGCTGAGATCATCCATCTGCTGCTAGTTATTCTCTTCTTTCTTTTTTTCACCTTTCTCAGCATTGTAGACTTTTCCCGAAAGCCATATCTTTGCATAATGTGCCTACAGTCAGATCATTTGAGCATAACCATCTGTGTGAATCAAAGGTGGGAGTCACATAATTTACCTACCGGTTTGCCCAGCACCAAAAATGTGAGCATGTGCCCGGCCTTCCACACATGTGCTTTGCTCACTTGTGTGCCTTTCATGTATGCGCTTTGCTCATGTGCATGCCTTCCACGCATGCGCCCGGCCTCAAAACCATGCCTAAATAGGACAGCATAGAGCAGGGCTGGGATTAGAGCACCTGCGATTTCTGCTACTGGTTTGCCTGAGCTGTTCCAAACTGGCTGAATACCACCTCTGGTGTGAATGAAAACTCTGGATTGATTGCTCAATGAACCATTTGTTGTCTATACTCAAGAGTCACCTCTAAAACTAAAGTTCAGTAGGGTCAATACTCTTCCTATCCTGCTTCTTCAAGTTCAAATTTTCACAATGGATATGATGACAATTTTTTTTAAAAGGATGGAGTGACCTAACTGAGATTATAACATTGATGGATACAGAATGCTTTTAAGCTTTTCTCCACAAGGTAATTCCAATCCAGATAAGTACCATCTCCCTTCCAATGTTGCTACTAGAAGGATTATTTCCTGTATATATAGCAGGTATGGGAAGGGTGGTATTAATCTGAATCAGACTGCTGCAGGGGGTGAAAAGCTAAAGCCCTTTTTCAAAAGGTAGAACTGGGTTAGGGGCAGGGGTGAAATGCTCCTGGTTCGGACTGGATCGCCCGATCCGGTAGCGATGGCGGCGGGTGGTTCAGAGAACCGGTAGCAAAAATCCCTTCCCTTCCCCCATGCCCAGCTGAGCCGCAGGATCATCAGAGGTTTTTTTTTTTTTTGAAGCATTTTTTCTTCGGCTGAAAAAATGCTTTTAAAAGTAAAAAAAAAGCCTGTGATGATTGCGCAGCTCAGCTGGGTGCTAGCCAAAAAAACGGGGGGAGGGGGGAGTCTATTTTTTCCTTCCAGCAGGCTCTGCTAGCCAAACCCATAAATGGGGGGGGGTCTGTTTTTCTTCCCAGCAAGCTTCCCTGAAGCTTCCCTGAAGCCTGCTGGGAGAAAAAACAGACTCCCCATTTTTGGGTTTGGCTATCAGGGATGCCTGCTGGGAAGAAAAACAGAGTGTGTGTGTGTGGGAGGGTGAGTTTGTTTGAGAGAGAGAGAGAGAGAGAGAGAGAGAGAGAGAGAGAGAGAGAGAGAGAGAGAGCGGAAGGAAGGAAGAAAGGAAGGAAGGAAGGAAGGAAGGAAGGAAGGAAGGAAGGAAGGAAGGAAGGAAGGAAGGAAGGAAGGAAGGAAGGAAGAAAGAAAGAAAGAAAGAAAGAGGCAGGAAAGGAAGGGAGGAAGGGAGGAAGGGAGGAAGGAAGGAGGAGAGGAAGGAAGGAGTACAAACCTGGCACTAGATGCAGCTTCAGAGGATAATCCAGGGCTGAAGGGACCTGGAGATCATCAAGTCCAACCCTGTTCCAGCAGGACATTGCTAGTGAGTTTCTGTCTTTTAATCCCCCAGTCACATAGCCACACCCACCCAGTCACATGCCCCCCCCCCAAGCCACACTCACAGAACCGGTAGCAAAAAAATTTAGATTTCACCCCTGGTTAGGGGATAAACATCCGCTACGTACAATTTAAGACCGTCCATGATAAAAGCACACCATTAATCTGGAATCACTTCTGCACTAGTTGGCCGCAAAAAAAAATCTGTTCATAGATCCTATTCACAGTATAAAAATGGAGTGACTTTCCGGCTGGCTTTGAATTGTTAGCAAAAAAATTATAATATGCAAATTTAAATTTATAAAACAGCCTTCCAAGCCAGAGAAAGAGCACCAATGTGGTATGATATGCTATAATGATGTAGTAAGAATTTTTATCCACTGTGCAAGTGCTCTTTGAGGCAATTAAACTGCAGCAGAGGTTGCAGGAAAATAATTCAAAGCTGTTCAAACATAAGAAAGCAGGACACTTATTTTCTATTTTCTGAAGGCTACCACTGTTCTCATAGTAAAATAATTATTAAGGGGGGAGGGAGATGGGATGTAAACTAGTATGAGCTGGAAACTTAACGTAATGTGAAGAGTGCTCTGATTACATAAGAAAAAACATGATACATTTTACTACTCACCACAGAGCAGATTCCAGGAAGGAAAAGTTTTAGTAGATGGTTTTATGGATCAGATATCTCTGGAAATTGAGATATTTTTAAAGAAATCATATAAAACATGTTTTTCATTAAGTAGTCATAAAGAAAAGCCTCATATTACTAGCCAGCTAGTGATTCAGAGTAGTTTGGGAGAACTGGATTAATATCTTTAAAAAGTGTTTTTAAAAAGTCTTTAAAAAGTGTTCTAAAATTATGGATAAAATTAGGATCTCTATCCTGTTACAATAGAATATATATCTCCCAAATTTTACATATTCTATTACCATATTTGGGTTCTATTTCATTCCATTTCCTTATGGATTAAAATGGTAAACAGGTTTAGTGATTCTGAGGATTACCATTGTAAACAATAATAGATTATAAAAACTAAGGGTTTGGACACTTTCACATATTTAAGGAATGTTCATCTACACAACTCTTATAAACTGCTAAAGAATGCAGGGCACTCATAGATCAGATTTCTTAATAAATGGGCAGAGTATGGTCACTAAAAAAGCTTTAGGTGTATATAGAAATACATATGCACATAATAAAAATTGAGTAATGCTTTCTTATCCTTGAAGAACAATAAAAAAATGCTCATAACAGCAAGGATGGGTATTTAAAGCAAGAACGCTGAAAACAAGTGAAATCCCAAGAAAAGATATTATGAAAAAAGCCACTGGATAATTTCAGGTTAATTTTCAAAGAATCCTTGCTTCACAGAAGGAATGTCTAGAGCCATTTGTATCTTTGTCCGTGAATTTGGTTTCAACAACATATTATTCTTATCAGGAAACCTAAGGGGATCCACTGCCGACATAGGTCTAGGAGAAAATATTCTATCTTCCAACTGCCTAAATATAATACTCGTGCCTAAGAATAAACATTATGTTTTCATTAACTCTTTCCTGACTTAATTTTAATAATACCGATTAAAAAGTAATTCTAAGAATACAAACTTCTTATGCTGAATTATGCACATCAAACAGTATAATGACTATAAAAGAACTAAATAATTATATTTGCCTGATCTCCCAATTTCTTCATAATTTTCCCTATGAAAGTCAAGGAATTGACTTTCAATTCAAGTCAAGTCTTAGGAGGTCCAAATATTTGAATCTGTTATCTCAATTTCTTGACCTCTTACCTTAAGACCAGGGTCCATCCACCAGAAGCAAGTGAATGAAAAACACATTTTGACAGACACCATAAATCTGGATGAGAAAGTTGGACCATAAGGAAGGCTGAGCATCAAAGAATCAAGGCCTTTGAATTATAGTGCTGGAGAAGACTCCTGCAAGTCCCTTGGACTGCAAGGCGATCAAACCAGTAAGTCCTAGAGGAGATCAACCCTAACTGCTCTTTAAAAGGCCAGATCCTGAAGATGAAACTGAAATACTTTGGCCACTTAATGAGAAGGAAGGACTCACTGGAGAAGAGTCTAATGCTGGGAATGATTGAGGGCAAACGAAGAACGGGATGGTAGAGAATGAGGTGGCTGGAAGGAGCCACTGAAGCTCTTGGTATGAGCTTAAATGGTCTCCGGGGGATTGTAGAGGACAGGAAGGCCTGGAGGAACGTTGTCCATGGGGTTGGGATGGATGGGACATGACTTCGCAACTAACATATATATATCTAATATATAATTCCAGAGATAAATGAAAGGATATGAAGGGAACTAGAAATAATCTAAATATGCTGGTCAATTTTCCAGATTTTAAAAACAAAAATAAGCATTTCGGCTGATTGACTCAGGAACAAGCTAACTAGAAAATACAAACAGGATTAAAATAACTCTGTAAAAAATTGTCCATGACAACTGATAAAAAACGCATTATGAGCATCCAATATAGTTTTTAAAAGTTAATCAGATAATACCATTGTTAACACATCATAACAAATTGGCAAAAGCAGGAGTCATGGTCTACTACCTGTTCCTTGTTTTTCTCAAAGCTACAACTTTCTAGTCAAAGGACATGCCAAATAATCATAATCATGCAGTGATAAATGTCAGAAAAATAACTGTGCTATTTATAAATGTTTACAGTCTCTGGGGTCCATTAAAAATAGCAAAAATGGAAACATCAACAGGAGGAAACTTTATTAGGATCTTTTTTTAAAAAACTAGCAAACAGAAATAGTGATCTTTATATGCTTCTTTTTCAGGCAGGAAGTTATATTAAATAAAAATAGCAAAACAAATTCAAAAATATACAATAATTGGATTTCAGAATTAAAATAGAAGCATTAATGGTTCAGGAGAACGCAATCATGACACAGATGGCTTGTGCTGTGTACAGGGACTTGAGAGAAAAATGCTTTTATTTGCCTACGTTTTGTATCTTGCATGTGATTTTGCAGGTCACCTTCCATATTTTATTAACTTCCTTCTCTCCTGGCATATATAGGAAAATGCATGTGCAGAATAAGCAGATAAATGCTGAAAAACTACTTCTGTATCTTCAGATTTCCAAGCCAAACACCTGGTTTAGAGGCTCCTGGGTGAGAGAAGAATCCAGGTAAAACTGGAGCAAACCTAAGCTTTCTTTGGATAGGGCAGTTGTAGAGGACAATCCTGAGCTTTGAAGTTGGTGAGATATTCAGGAACAGCAGATGCCTGTGGCTCTGGAAAAAGATGTAGCAGAACTGAGACATTAAACACTACATAATACTTAGAGGGCTGGTATATCACATTCCTCTTGTTTTTGGCACATCCACATGCAGACCTATAGCCAGTGTGAGTTTGTTAAGTTTCAACTTCAGCTGGCTCATGAGCTTTTTGTTGAAAGAACTTCAGTGTCCCTAATAATAAGCCCCTCTGTAGTCCCAGTTTGCTTCCGCACTGTTCTGTTGAAAGGCTGGTATCTCCAGTGTTATCTGTTCCAATCTGACAAGTCTGCCTTGAATCTTTAATTTTTTATTTATTTATTTATTTATTTTGTCACACAGTATATATAAGCATAAGTATGAAATAACTATACAATATATAAGCATAAGTATGAAATAACTATACAATATATAACATAACATAACATAACATCAGAGTTGGAAGGGACCTTGGAGGCCTTCTAGTCCAACCCCCTGCCCAGGCAGGAAACCCTACACCATCTCAGTCAGATGGTTATCCAACATTTTCTTAAAAATTTCCAGTGTTGGAGCATTCACAACTTCTGCAGGCAAGTCGTTCCACTGATTAATTGTTCTAACTGTCAGGAAATTTCTCCTTAGTTCTAAGTTGCTTCTTTCCTTGATCAGTTTCCAACCAATTCCTTCTTGTTCTACCCTCAGGTGCTCTGGAGAACAGCCCAACTCCCACTTCTCTGTGGCAGCCCCTGAGATATTGGAACACTGCTATCATGTCTCCCCTAGTCCTTCTTTTTGTTAAACTAGACATACCCAGTTCCTGCAACCGTTCTTCATATGTTTTATCCTCCAGTCCCCTAATCATCTTTGTTGCTCTTCTCTGCACTCTTTCTAGAGTCTCAACATCTTTTTTACATCGTGGCGACCAAAACTGGATGCAATATTCCAAGTGTGGCCTTACCAAGGCATTATAAAGTGGTACTAGCACTTCACGTGATCTTGATTCTATCCCTCTGTTTATGCAGCCCAGAACTGTGTTGGCTTTTTAACAGCTGCTGCACTGCTGGCTCATATCTAGATGGTTATCCACTAGGACTCCAAGATCCCTCTCACAGGTACTACTATTGAGCAAGGTACCACATATACGGTACTGGTGCATTTTGTTTTTGGCCTAAATGTAGAACCTTACTTTTTCACTGTTGAATTTCATTTTGTTAGATAGCGCCCAATGTTCAAGTCTGTCAAGATCTTTCTGTAACTTGAGCCTATCTTCTGGAGTGTTAGCTATTCCTGCCAGCTTGGTGTCATCTGCAAATTTGATGAGTTCCCCATCTATCCCTCGTCCAAGTCATTGATGAAGATGTTGAAGAGTACTGGGCCTAAAACAGAGCCTTGGGGTACTCCACTGCATACTTCCCTCCATGTGGATGTAGTTCCGTTGAGGACTACACGTTGAGTGCGGTTGGTCAGCCAGTTACGAATCCATCTGGTGGTGGTGCTGTCTAACCCACATTTTCTACTTTATCTAGTAGTAGGTTATGGTCTACTTTATCATATGCTTTACTGAAGTCCAAGTAAATTATATCAACAGCATTCCTCTGGTCTACTAATTTTGTCATTTTGTCAAAGAATGCGATAAGATTAGTCTGGCATGATCTGTTTTGACAAACCCATGTTGGCTTTTGGTTATTACTTTGTTTGCTTCTAGGTGTTCGGTGATTCGTTGCTTGATTATCTTTTCCAGAATCTTCCCGGTATTGAGGTCAGACTGATAGGTCTGTAGTTTCCTGGATCTGTTTTTCCTTTTTGAAGATGGGAACTACATCAGCTCTTTTCCAGTCCTCTGGCAGCTCCCTGTGCTCCAGGATCTTTGAAAGATATAGTTCAGTGGTTCTGAGATCACGTCTGCCAGTTCCTTCAGAACCTTGGGGTGTAATCCATCCGGTCCTGGTGATTTGAACTCGTCTAGGGTAGACAGGTGTTCACTTACCATTTTCTTCCCTATTTTAACTTGTGTTTCTAATCTGTTTTTGTAGTGCTGTTTTGATAGGTTGGATTGTTTTTCCTTTTGTGTAAAGACAGATGCAAAATATGAGTTAAGTAGATCTGCTTTCTCCTGTTGCTTGTCATCTTCTTGCCACTTTCTCCCAGCAATGGGCCAATTGTTTCCTTGACTTTTTCTTGTTTTTAACATGTTGGAAGAAGCTTTTTGTTATTTTTTACTTTTGTCGCTAGCCTTTGTTCATTGTGAGCCTTAGCTTTCCTCACTTCATCTTTACAGGCTCGGGCTATTTGCTGATATTCTGCCTTAGTTATTTGCCCCTCTTTCCACTTTTTATATTTGTCCTTTTTGTCTTTCAATTTGTCAGATAGTTCATTATGCATCCATGCTGGTTTCTTTTGTGATCTACTATTTTCTTCTTCATTGGTATTGTGTTAGACTGTGCTTTTATAATCTCACTTTTCAAAATTTCCCAAGCTTCTTGAGTTGTTTTCCCCCTGAGGATTCTCATCCATTGAATCCTTCTCAAGATCTCTAAGTTTATTGAAATTAGCTCTTAAAGTCCAAGACTCTAGTTTGACTTTGTTCTACTACTTGTATTTGCTTAATGTTGAATTCCAATATTGCGTGGTCACTTGCCCCAAGGTTCCTGTAGCTTCAACACCTTCTATCATTTCATCTCTGTTAGTGAGAATTAAGTCCAATATGGCTGATCCTTGTCGCCTTCTCTATTTTTGGGAAACAAAGTTGTCTGCTAGGTTTGTTAGGAACCTGTTGGATCTTCCACTTGGTGCAGAGTTTGTTTCCCAGTTGATGTCAGGGTAGTTAAAATCCCCATTACTACTGTGATGTGCTTCCTACATACCTTAGTTAGCTGACTAGCAAAAGTTCATCTCCTTCCTCTGTTTGGTTGGGTGGCCTATAGTATAGACCTATGGCAATATCGTTTTCACCCTTTTATATTGACCCAAATACATTCAAGATGATTTTCATCATTGTTGTGCTCTATTTCTGTAGAGATGTAGTTATTTCTTATATATAGTGCAACTCCACCTCCTCTTTTATTTGGTCTATTTCTTTTAAATAATTTATATCCTCTAGCTGTATGTTCCATTTGTCAGTTTCATCCCACCAAGTTTCCGTAATGGCAACAATATCATATCTACCCTCATTTACTTGGATTTCTAATTCACCCTGTTTATTCCTCATACTCTGTGCATTGGTGTATAGACATTTGAGTCCATTTGGATTGATCTTGTGTTTACTGTCTACATAACCTGTGTTGACTGCCCCTACTTTCATGCCACCTGTTGGTTTAGTGCACATGGTATGGCACTCACTGTTAAATGCTTGGTTTTGCTTGATAGCATGGTTGATAGTCTTACCCATACAGACATCTATGTTACATGCACTGATAACCCTTTTAGTTTTCGATTGCTGGGGACAGAAATTTTCTATATCAGTTAATTCTCTGTCCCCACTGTTCAGTTTAAATGTTTATCCAGAAAATCTGTGAATGTATTGCTAAGTAACTCAGTCCCTTTCTTTGATGGATGCAATCCATCTCTTTGTACAATTTTTCATTGGACCAGTTGCAGACATCATGACTAATAAAACCAAAGCCTTCCCTTTTACACCACTCCTTTAGCCACATTAAACTCCACTACACGCTGGCCTTTACCTTTTGTTCCTTATGTACTGGTAAAACCTCTGAAAAGTTAAGCCTACAACCTATGCTATTAAGTTCATACCCTAAGCTCTGGAAATCATTCTGCACAGAAAGCACATCCTTTTGGGACAGATCATTTGTGCCAAGGTGTATAATAGCATCAACATCAGAATCCTTACTGGCATTCTTGACTATCTTAAGAATACGCCTCTTGTCTCTGCTGGCAGTAGCACCAGGTAGACACCTGACGCCTTTCAAAACCTCCATATCCTTTCCTAAATTTACATCCCTTACAATTGAATCACCAATCAGAAGGTGGCTTCTCTTTTTGGATACCTTGCTCTTCTTGTGTGACCGATCTGTAATACTTGATACACACTTTTCCAAAGTAGGTTCACACTTTTCCAAAGTAAGTTCTTCATCTTGAACCATAATCCCTTGATTGTTTGAGTTATCAGTATCACAACTACCTTGATCTGTCACTTTAGTGTTCCTATTTAGGTCAGCAAGGGCACTATATCTGTTATACTGGGACACTGTAAAAGCTTTGTGTTTATGGTTCACAGCTCTCACCCTGCCAGATCCCACGGTTGTCCATACTGCCCTTTTCCTGCAGGATCTTTGTGGTAGAGGGGGCTGATGGCTCAGCAGCTGGAATGGCTGAATTGGGTACCTAATTTCTGCTTGGAGAGCATAGATTAGAGATAAGCATATATATAAGCATAAGTATGTAATAACTATATTAATTGGATATAACGAAAGGACAGGAATGGTAGGCATGCTTGTGCTTTTATGCACGCCCCTTACAGACCTCTTAGGAATGGGGTGAGGTCAATAGTAGACAGTTTTTGGTTGAAGCTTTTGGGATTTTTGGAAGAGACCACAGAGTCAGGTAGTGTATTCCAAGTATTAACAATTCTGTTACTGAAGTCATATCTTGATTTGATTTCATTTTCTTTGGTCCTCTCATTCCACGTTATCAACAATTGCTTAGATAGGAGACTGGATTCTCAGCTAACTTGATCCTAGCCAAATTGATTTGTTCCTTTGCCTGACAATGTGCATGGATCTTCTTGATTTCATTCATTGGCCAAACTGGGGGCCAATATCAAGTGGGCTGAGGCCTCTTGTCCAAACTGATAAATCTGCAAAAAGTAGATGTCAGCCTCTATGATGCTTGCTTGCTATCAGCTGCCATAGTGACAGGGAGGGGGGAAGAATGGCATTTGAGTGGGGAAGTGAGCTGGACAGAGAAAAGGGAGGATTGATCTACTGCGCAGCTGAATGGACTTGTTCATACCCAGTCAAGGTCAATCATCCTGGAATATCAGATGGGCAAAAACACTTGAAGATGAATCCCACATGATACCATATGGGTTGGGGATTGGACAGTCAGCCTGGGTCCTTGGGGGGAGGGATTTGAGGATACTTTTAATATGTAACTTTCGTGCCTTTTGCTACAGATCTTGTTTTTCTTTTGTTGCTATCATTTTAAATTCAGTAAAAGTATCTCTTCTCTACAAACATGGAGTCGGGTGGTTTCTTTCTTGGAATTTGAATGGAGGTGCCGGATTTGAATGGAGTAGGTCTCCAAGTTTGCACTCTTCCAGATAGAATGTCTGACAGGTTTTTCCCCCCAACATAAATCTATAATTATTGAGAGTCCCAACAGTAAAATCCATATTGAATTAATGAAGCTAAACAGAGAACCATAAAATGCATTCACAATTACTGTATTTTCTTTTTTCTTCTCCATGCATGTGATTTTTTTTTGCAAATTCTAATCCAAATTCTATGATTCATCTTCCTGGTGGATGATCTAACCACAAGTATTTACACAGAGGTTTCTTCCCATAAATAGTTTGGCATCTAGGATTTCTGCTATTTGTTGTTAGTCAAAGTCTTCATACTGACTCAACTTTTCCTAAACTTCATTCATAAAACTGATACCAAACTAAACATTCAATAACCTTCTTAAATTAACAACGTGCTTCCTGTCCTAACTAGGAAATACCAAAGAAGTATGTTTTATTTGACTAGTTCCCAGGTTTTTGTAGTTAGAAAAGAACAGGACTTGTTTGTTTTATTATTTTAAGTTCAGAGAAAGACTTTTATGGATAAAATAGCTCTTTCAGATACTTTATCGATGAGTAATATATAGCATTCTTTGAGAAAAGAAGGAAATTGCAGACTATTAAGCTATTATGTGTGGTCTGCTACCCTTTGGGCTAGAGCCCAAGTTAAGCAACTGCAGTTCCTTTTCTTCTCTCATATGACCTGTGTTATCTGGCCACATATGCTGAGAAAATTGGAAGATTTAGCCCCCATCTGGATGATAGTTTCTTGTTAGGTCAACTGATTTACAAGCAATTGATGTACTAATCAGTTGAAGGCATACCACCCAAATCTAAAGGTCACAGTATAGTAATAGAAATCAAGCTCCAGCAGTCAAAAGTGGCACAGGAAGACCTTCAAAGACCTTCAAAGTGAAGGCCCTGAGATAGTCCAACTAGTTCCTGAGTTGATAGATTTTCTTGTCCACTTCTTCTTATTTTCATTTTCAATTTTGTCTTGTTGCCTGAATCAACATTTTTGTAAAAATTAGGAGTTGTTACTTTGAAACAAGCAAACTTCAAATGCCTCGACAGCATTTGTATTTATTGTTTGTAAAGCTCCTGAATAATTTTTTTAATGGTTCATTAAAGCTGAATTACTTAATGCACAGATTAATGCACACCTTTATGCAGTGGTGAAATTCAATTTTTTTACTACTGGTTTTGTGGGCGTGGCTAGATGGGTGGGGCAGGGAAAGAATACTGCAAAATCCCCATTCCCTCCCCACTCCTGGGGGAAGGATACTGCAAATTCTCCATTCCCACCCCACTCTGGGGCCGGTTCTACTCAAAATTTCCACTACTAGTTCTCCAGAACCTGTTAGAACCTAATGAATTTCACCCCTGCCTTTATGGGACTTATGTTTTTCCTATTCCTCTTTAACTTTTGCCTCCTTTGTTTGCCCACAGCAAGCCATATTTAAAGAATCTTTACCAGATTTCACATTCAGATGTAATGCTAACCCGTGATCAGTTCCAAATGGGGAAGAAAGCTACTAAGCTCATGTCCATGTTGGTGGAAAGGAAGGAAGGTAAAAGCTAGAGGGCAGCTCTAAACCTGAACAAACTAGAAAAAAAGCATGGGAAAACTAAATAGTCCTAACTTTTTTTTTTCTTAGCTGCTCCCAATAAGTTCTGCATTTTTCATCTCCAGTTTTGGTCAATCTAAGACAATTTGATTAGAAATTTCTAAAGAGGGAAAATCACCTAAATAAATTCTTGGGTGATATTCCTGATATACAACAATGAAGGGGTTTGTAGGCTGTCTTCACTTGTGTCTTCAGAATAGTCTACCACCTTTCTATCTTCCCATATTTCATTTGAAATTTGAAGGAAGGATTCAAGAAAGCTTTATTTCAACAATAGCATTGTGAACATTAAGGTGAATCCTACCTCTCAGAAATTGACAGAACGTTTATCCTTTCATAATTCTGCCCACCTATTTGGTGGAGAATTTTGACATGTCATTTCAGGCCAGCTGTGGTTGGGTCTTTTTTCTCTGTCCCACTGATCAAGAGTTTACAGCTAGGCCTGCAAATTATTTATGGCTGTGACATGTAACAAAGCACTTGTCTACTGACAGAGAGAAATGAAAGCACTACAAAAATGCAAGGGGCTGTTTAGAATGCATTTCTTATTAAAGCTATACTTGGGTTTAAAGTGTGTGACTAAGCAGATGATAAATATGACACATATTTACTCATTCTCTGAATATTTCCAAATCCAGAATATATTTTAAAAACATGTTAATGATGGGAATCAGATGTAAATGCACTGCTGACTGAAGGGAAGGAATATACTGTACATATACTCTGTGTGTGTGTGTGTGTGTGTGTGTGTGTGTGTGTGTGCCCACGCGCGCTTGTGCGCACTAGCGCAATACAATTCACAAGCTCCGGTGGAAACTTGCTTTAATTAAGCAAATTAAGCAAAATTACAGGCATTCATGAAAGAAGAAAGTGAAAAAGAGAGACTTCCACTCAGAAATTCTTGTCTGTTTGAAAGAGGAGCAAAGAGTAAATGATTCCAATTCCTCCACTGAAGGGGAAGGAAAAGAATCTACAAAAAATCCACCATTCTGCTAGAGAATTTGTCTGGGGCCACAGCCTTTAACTGAAGAGAAACAGTGATGTCAGTTTCTCATTTATAATTTCTTTTGGCTTCTCAATTTTTTTCCCCATTTTAACTTTTATCTGTCCTGTTTCTGAATCAGTTGAAGGGTTTCCTTTTAATAGTTTTCATGAAAAATCAAATCTCATGCAGATATTTAAACTGATGTTGGCATTTTTATCCGGCCATTGAGGTCTTCCCAAGGACCTGGTATAGGCAGATGTTAGGGCTTAATGGCATTGATGGTATTATCACAGGATATAAGCTGTCCCAAGCAAAGCTGCCTTTTGCAATTGACCGATGATATTTATCAATATCAATGGTGTTCAAGTGATGCTCCAGATATTTGGGATTACATCCAAGACATCTATTACTATTGATACCATCTTTGCTTTCTTTTTCCATAATCCACCTACTTTTGTTTTCTGTTTATATTTAGTCATTTTCTCAAGTTCTTTTTCTTGTATTCTGCTGTACTACAACAGCCCCTCCCAGACATTTTTATCTTTCTTATTGACAATTGTTAAGTTTGAGGGATTATGTGACAGGTTCTTGTCTGTTTGAATTCTAAAGTCCCAGATCGCTTTAGCGTCTTCAATTTTTATTACTTTGCCTATTTTATGGTCCCACTAGTTCTTCCTTCAGACAAATAGTATTTCTTTCAGATCTTCCAATGCCCCATTGTTGCTATTTTGTCATGCCACTGCTTGTACATGATCTGTATGATCCTCTTGGAGCAGCTAACTAGGCTTGTTCAATTATCTTTATAAAGCTGCTCAAATTACAATGAGTGATTAACATTTTAAAAACAATAAACAAAAATAAATGCTAAAAATACATTATAAACAAGGTCAACCCCATATCTCTCCAATTCCACCTCTTAAAGCTTGATCACCCAACACTTTGGCCCAGTGCCCAAAGGAAGACCATGTGTTTAATGTCTTGTGAAAGACTGGCAGAATTGGTATCATCAGAATCTCAGGAAATATAATGTTCCTTAGAGAAGGCACCCTTTCTTGAGCTTCATCAGGTGTTGTTTTTGTTAATGGAGCATACTCACTTTGTCAGATTTTGTGAATGGACAGTGGTAACTAGAGATAAGGGCCTCACAACTATCCAGTCAAGTGCCATAGAAATGACATAGTAACAACTAATAAATTGACTTGCATAAAGAAGCTGACTGAGAATCAATGTAAGTTGCAAAATTGTAGCATTACATAGGTCTACAAAAGTGCACCCATAATCATATCTCACTTCATTCTGGAACTCCTTGAAGCTCTTAAGTGCTCTTCAAAGAGTAGTCTAATGTATGGCATTACATTACAGTAATTTAGGCAAGAGGTGACCAAATTATGAGTGACCATGAACAAAGCCTCCCAACCCATGAATGGGCACAATCTAAACACAAGTTGGGTTCTACAAGGGCCCTTCTAATCATAGCTGTCACTTGCTGTTTATGCAAGAGTTGAGAGTATGGTAAGATCCTCAAATTGAACACCATTTTTATCTGGGAACCCCCTTACCCCCACCCCATCCACCACTACCCCACAGGCTCCATATATTGAGAAAGAATATTGATGACATCACTTGGCTGATAAGGTCTGGGAACAACTGGATATAATCATCAAACCTGACTCCATACCAATGGAAGACCTTACCCAACACTTCATGGACCTGGGAAAGAATAGAGTCCTGATGAAGCCTACAGAGAAACAACTTAGAACTATAACTCCTACTCCCCAAAAACATTGATGTGGACCAACGCCAGAAGAAGGACGAATATAATGCAGTACCTTTCATTCCCAACCAGCCCAGAAGGATTCCATGATTGATGGTATTGAAATTCAATGAGAAATCAAAGAGAACTAAGAAGGATGCCCCACACTATTTTGTTCCTGCCAAAAATCATCCACAAGTATGAACAATGCAATCTTGGGTCTGAAACTCAGCTTAAAAGATTCCAGACAATCTGCTTCTTTTAAGGCCCTCTGAAACTGAAGCCTGACCATTGTTTCTAAAAAATGATAGATCAGAAACAGGACTCAAGTTGTTCAGTACGGTTGAGAGGCTGTCAGGATTGATGTCAACCCTTCAAGATAAGTAAGATCAGAGATAGGAATTGCAAAGAGTCTTCTTACAATGTACTTTATTAGGGTATTAGAATCTTGAAAGTTAAGGTCTCCCTCTATTTTCTCTAACACAATTAGACAGAATTGTTTTGAATTTATTTCTCACATTTCTACTTTCCTAGGATTCAGATCTCTGTCATGGTATTTTCCTGATATTCCAGCACACAAAGCTGGAGTCCAGTCCAGTGTAGATCCAAGCAACTCTATCCATTAGATGCCTTAGAGTCTTCACAGTAGCCCCCCCCCAGATGCTCCTTTGACTTCAGTCTCCCCAGAAGGGACAAGTCACCTGAACAGTGCTGCTGGCCAGCTATTTTTTAGATAAATTATATTCTCTCACTCTTATTGTCATAGTTCTTGTTTAATATTATTAATTGTGTTCAGCTGGATTCATTTGTCATCTTAGTCCAACAGAGCATTTAATCTTTCAAAGGTTCTATTAAAAAATGGGGAATCTTTAGGATTCACATGGGAGAGATCACACAAGTGCCATCTGAACCAGGGGTGAAATCTAAAAATTTTCCCTACCGGTTCTATGGGTGCAGCTTAATTGGTGGGCGTGGCTTAGTGGTCAGATGACTGGGTGGGCGTGGCCAATAACAATAAATAATAAAAATAATAAACAAAGTATACAAAACAGCAAGAGGTACCAAAAACCAACTTTCACACTTTACACACACACAACCCAACTGATTCACATACAATGTAAAAGCAGCTGTATTTCACCCAAAATGGGCCCTGCAACAAGCAGGAACCTCACACAGCCACAAAAAGCTCAAAAACCAACTTTCACACTTTACACACACACAACCAACACAACTGACTCTCTCTCTCTCTTTCTTACACACACACACACACACACACACACACACACACACAATGCCACATACAGCTTTGTGAGATTTTGTGTGTTTGGGTAGTTAGAGTGAAACACTACAGAAACACACCAAATCTCAGAAAGCTGCACAAATATTTTATTTTATTATTTTATTTTATTTATATTTTTTAGATCAGGATCTCTAACCTTAGTAATTTTAAGGTTTGTGGGCTTCAACTCCCAAAGTTCCTAAACCAGCAAAACTGGCTGAGGAACTCTGGGAGTTGAAGTCCACAAGCCTTAAAGTTATTAAGGTTGGAGACCCCTGTTTTAGATAAAAACAGCTAAATTTAAAACTTCCTTAACTTTAAATTGCTGTCTAAAACAAAAAAAAACTCCTTTAAAAAAACCCAATTAACTATTTTTAAAGGTCCCCCCATTTATTTACCCAACTGGAGGCAGGCAGATTGAGTTGTTCACTGAGGAAATGGACTGCAGGCAGGCAGATTCAGTTGCTAGCTGATGCAACTGATTGCAGCAGCCGAAGCAAAGCAAGGCTTTGCGAGCTGGAAAGGAGCAGCAATTAGGTAAGTGGGGATGGGGCAGTTGGGTGGGCATGGGCAGGGGCTGTTGTAAGAGGTTGTAAAAAAAATGATTTTAAAAGCCTGTGATGATCAAGCAACTCAGCTGGGATCACCAGAGGAACCTTTTAAAAGCTTTTTGTTTACAACCTCTTCGGCTGTTAAAAAAAACTTTTAAAGGGTTCTGATGATCCCCTGAGCCACACGATCATCAAAGGCTTTTTTTTTTACTTTTTAAAGCATTTTTTCGGCTGAAGAAAAAACGCTTTTAAAAGTAAAAAACAAAAACAAAAAAACCTCTGATGATGGCGTGGCTCAGCAGGGGCAGAGGTGAGGCCAGGGATTTTTGCTACCAGTTCTCCGAACCACCAGCCTCCATCGCTACCGGATCGGGTGATCCGGTCCAAACCGGAAGCATTTCACCCCTGATCTGAACAAAGGCAGACATCACTCTCTCATTTAAAGTGATGACTAAGACCAGAGTTGAACTGTGTATCAGAGCATTAGGAATAATCCCACATTTCTTCTGAAACCCAGCATGGTCCTGGGTTGGGGTCGACCAATTGCATAGGACTTACATCCCATGGCAAAGGATATCTGTAGACAACTGCAAGGCAATTAAAGAGTGGTTTGATTCCCCCTCCACACACACACAGAGATCATATCACTATTGCCTCACAACAAAAAAAAATCAGATGTTTACATTGTGATCTCCATTATTTGTTGATCTTTCAGTGACCTGGATCAAGTCAATGTCCAGTGTCCAATTGCCATAGACACCATAAACTTTTGAGCTACTACAGACTTCACACAGAGAGAGGTTGATTCAATAGCAACAATTCTCTCTGATCTCTAGAACCCAATTTCACAAGCAGGTTCTCACATTTTCCCTACTTTGGAGTCATGGCTCATGCCACACTTGAAACACAACAGGCCATATTTCGCAAAAATAAAGCCTCCATGCTCATCCAGGGGCTTTTCCTTTCCTTTCCTTTTTTAATTAAAAAAGTGCAGATTGCTACAAAGGGAAGTCTGAAGTATGAAGAAAATTGAGTAACATGTAAAATTAATATGGGCTTCAAAGCAGCAGATGTATCTATCCAGTTAGCAGATAATTGGGAATAATAGAAGTGGGGCAGGGGGAGAAGAGAGCGGCATTATTTCCCTACAGTGAAAGTCAGAAATTCAGTAGAATATAATCAAGTTATTCTGTTTCCCTTTCCCTTTCTTCTCTTGTAGGAATCATTCCGATTGGATTGTGCCTAGGCAAATTCATTAATCAGCAAGGCAAGTTATATTAAATTGCAGCCTTATCAAACTGTAGATACACCACAAGCATAACTGAATGAGTAGAATGGACAAAAGGACTTATCTGTTAAGTAAGAAATGAACAAAGTGCACAAGAACAGAAATAATAAAGCAATTCTTGAATTAATCACAACAATAAGAAAGAGATGGGTAGTGTATCACTCAATGAGCCAGTAATGCTATTTAATTCATTAGTTGTGGATTGAGAGAGGCAAATGATTGGATTAATTAATCAAGCAGTCAATCAGCAACAAGGTAATCAATCATACCAGGAAATGAGAGAAAGTACACAGAGAATCCAGGTGTAGTCCCTGTGGCATTTTCCAAATGAAGCTTGAGAAGAAACAAAACACACATAGAACTGTGTATCCTTCTGTGCAATTGTTGTATTTTTAACCTGCTTCGTTTTGAAGCTTCACTAAGTAAATGGCTTCTGTTTTAAATGCCATCTGCATTTTATATCTTTCATTCGTGTTTCCATTCACACCAGTCTGATCCACTGTGCTTTTCACTCATATTATTGAAGTTGCCATGGGCATAATAAACCTCTTTATGGATTGCTTTCTAGTTGAATCATAATCTGTTGATGCAGCTTTTGTATCACACTTCTCTTTTTCATCTCCAGCCTTTTTCCTACAGCTACCAGATTTTGAGCACCAGTATCATCCTTTGCCTTCTTCCAGGCCTGTCATCTGCAGAAAAAAGGCATCTGTTTTTTCATCTGATACAGAAGGGTGACTAGAACTCAGACCACATTCGGACGCATATGTATTCAGGAATTTCTGGGCAATAATATATCTTAATAAATTTACCCAGGGATCACACATACATCCATCATTTTGAAAACAAACAATTTATGTAAACCCATACATACATCACAGTTCATGAGAAACAGAGTTCAAACAATTGTTTCTGAGCTGGAAACTCAGCAAGCAAAATAAATCCCTTTTATTTCTTTGGGAGAAATTAAAAAAAAAATACAGTTCTGTTATGCACGACAGCTAAAAAACAGAAAGCAGATTGTGAACTGTGAATTAAGCCAGGTCTGCCCATAAGAATTTGAGAAAAGCAAGGCAAACTTTTCACCAAAGGAGCATTTGGGAAGAAAATTATGTGGTGCCCCACAAAAGCTTCTCTCCAGCTGCTGGGGTTGGAAAATAAGGCTGAAACTGTAAAAGGTAGGAAAGAAAAAGAAAGATTGAGAGATTTGAACATGATTTCATATGTCTTTGGAAAAAAGCAATTACCTGCACAAAGTTTTTGGTGAAATTTAAAAATCTGTGAAAGAAATCTCTCTCTCTTTTGAGCCTGATCTGTGAGCAATCACTTCAGCATTTGTCTAACGTTCAGACTGATGTTTAATCTAAAGGATAACTGAGACAATAATAGAAATGGAAAAAATAAGAGGGTTTGCCATGATCTTGCACTAAACCATTAAGGTGTCAGGGTTCCAAGGAACACCCCCAACGAAATAAAGCTCTGAGGCTTGAGGTTCCTCAAAGTTCCAATTTATTAGAGATGTGTTGGCACAGCTGGGAAAACCCGAATCTGAACGTTTCCAGGTTTTCCACACCCAGTTGACAGTTCACAGCCCTGCCCCACACCCACAAGTTCATCACATTGTCCAATCAACTCTTCACATTCAATTGGATACAATCTTCAGGCAGTCTCCATCAAACACAGGATGTCCTTGAATATGGTATGCTGTTATGACTAACTTTCTACCGCTCCAACAACACACACCCCCAACTTCCCCAGCTAAAATATGTGGCAGTTAAGAAGCAAAAAAGAAAATTGCCTTCCAAAACTGACAGGCTTCCCCCCCACCTCAGGAAAGGAACGCATCCTGGAACAAGACTGAAGTCAGGGATCAACACAATTAGTACATTAATTGTACTAATGTACCTCCCCCCCCCAGATTACATTAACAGTTAAGCTTCATAGTTGAAGACAGGGACAAAGTACATCACCCCAACATGATTTTAGGAACAGTTGGACAACAAAATCTACTTCCATGAGTAGATAGTTCAATTCTATAATGGCTGACTTTCCAGTTCACTTATTCAAGGGTGCCCCATATAAAGCAATGCTACGGTCTTCTGTCCATAATTAGGAATACTCTGCTCTGCGAATTCTTGCTCTGTGTCTCTGCAGCAAGGAATGCTAGGAGTCTGATTTCTGAATTCCTCCATATTATAATCTATGCAACTATCTTGTTTACTTATGTGCTCCTGAAATTAGAGCCAGACTGTTTACCTCTATGCATGCCAGAGAGCAGACTTGGATGGATACATGCAAACACATTTATTAGACAGATTTATAGCATCTGTATCAGCAGGCCTATTGTTCAGCGCTTTGCTTCCCAGTTTAAAATGCTGCTATAAATTCAAAGCTCACTCTCTGATTGAGACACAAGAAACCTAAAATATTGCCAATATTGATGCATTATTCATGTGCTTTTCTGCCTATTTCCATCTCTTCTTATGACAATACTTTTCCATTGTTTCTGAATTGTTTTATCAGTAAGTAGTCAAAAATTTCAGAAGCATAGAACTGTAAAGCTGGAAGATTCATCACCCTACATTTAGCTAGGAATCTATGACCCACAGAAATTCTTACTGCACAAGTGTTTCCATTAGCTTTCCTGGGAATATTTCTTTTTAAGTATAGTTCACATTAATGTGGGTCATTGTATCACCATCTACTACAATGTATGCAGCATGTCAAATAAGTGTTGTCAGGCCCGTGATAAGTTTTCCTGGGCACCAAATCAGTTGCTCATGTGAAACAGAATTGAGCCCATTATCTCAAAATGGAAGCTATTTAAATAAAGGCGGACAATTTGAATTTATGAACCTTTGATTGCTGTATTAAATTCAGTTTAGTTGTACAAAGATCCAGTAAAAGCTCACAAAATAATTATATTATAGCAATATTATATTGGGTCTTGCCAAGTGTCTGCATCATAAATTTCAGAAACTGGATTGCTGACGAGTGCTTGAATGTGAGTTTTTGATATATCTACATGGTATTCACCTAATAAAATATACCAGGATCTAACGTCAAATAACGGTTAAGCAAATATGACAATAAAACTGTTATTACATTTAAGTTTGTATCTATAAAATATGATTACTGTAAGACAGAATGCAGAATAGGATATTAAGAACTGTAACGGACTATAGGAAAATAGCAAGATAATTTAGAACTACCTTGGCATTTTCTTTTTCATAAATTAGCAACAGCATTTAGTAATAGCATTTAGGCTTATATACCACCCAATATTTATTTTTATTTATTTTTTTTATTTATTTATTTTTCAAATTTAAATACCGCCCTATCTCCCTAAGGACTCAGGGCGGTTCACAGGCAGTTAAAATACATATAAATACAGATTAAAAAACAATTAAAAAACTTATTCTATTGCCCCAAATTTAAAATAGTATAAATAATAAAAACCCCTTAAAACCCATAACTTTAAAATCTAATCCAGTCCCGCGCAGATAAATAAGTGTGTTTTAAGCTCGCGACGAAAGGTTCGGAGGTCCGGAAGTTGGCGAAGTCCTGGAGGGAGTTCGTTCCAGAGGGTGGGAGCCCCCACAGAGAAGGCCCTTCCCCTGGGTGTCGCCAGACGGCACTGCCTAGCACTTTACTCTCTGAGTAGTTTACAATGTAAGCAATATTTGCATATTACCACCAACAAACAGGGTCCTCAGATGACTGGCTTTGGAAGGATAGAAGGCTGAGTCAATCTTGAGCCCTGTCAGGATCAAACTCCAGACTGTGGGCAGAATTTGCCTGCGATACTGCGCCATCAGAAATTTCAACTGTTTTGTTTTCTATCACTAGTATTAAATTGAGGAATAACATGTTCAGCAGTCCGATAAGTATAAAGATCTGACCAAGCAATATTACATGTTGGCCAAGCAATATTAGGTTGTGTACTGTACTGTACATATAATTCACAGAATTATTAGACAGCCATTTTGATCTAGTGGTTAGGGCTAAAAAGCAGGAGTCTTCGTTCTACTCCTGCCTTAGGCATGAAAACCAGCTGAGTGACTTTGGATCAGTCACCCCTCTCAGCCCAACCCACCTCATAGGGTGGTGGCTGTTGTGAGGAAAATAGGAGGAGGAGAGAACTGGGTATGTTTGCAACCTCGAGTTATTTACAAAAATAAAGGCAGGGTAGAAATTAACAGCATTCGATAAAACCAATGATTTCTCTTACAATGAAAAAACTTTGGTGTGTTTTCAATTGGTTTTCGACTACTTGAAATTATTTGAAAATTATTTGAATTATTGAAATTATGGCGTGCATAAGCGCACCAGCATGCCTGCCGTCTCTATCCTAATATTTGCTTTTATTCGTATCCTTTACATGTATTTATAATTATGTTTACACTTGCATCATTATAAAATACATGCTTGATGAAATAAATAAATAAATAAATAAATGAAATAAATAAATAAATAAATAAATATGTAAATAAAAAAATTTCATCAAGAGTGTCATCCCAGTCTCATAGATAAATTGCAATTTAAAACTGTGTAATGCAAGCAAACCCCATCACCACCACCATGGAAAAAGCACAGCCCAGCTGAAGCCCCTCTGGTTTTTGCAATGTGAGGAAACAGCCTCAGGGAACCACTATCCCAAACACAACAAGCACGCTTTTTTTTAACTAAATGTATAGTTCCAGGCAGGGTTCAGAAGTTCGGACTATCAGTAGCTGAGTGACAGGGAGATGAATAGTTTTCTGACACACCTATTTGTCTCTGCCCTCCCCCACCAGAGCTAGGATAGGGCTTAGCTAGCAGCGATGGCCTTTACATCTCAGGGACTGGCCCATAGAGTCCCGCTATTTATTTATTTATTTATTTATTTATTAAATTTGTATACCGCCCTTCTCCCGAAGGACTCAGGGCGGTTCACAGCCAAGTAAAATAGACAATATATAAATACAATTTAAAATACACTTAAAAAACTTATTAAAATTGGCCATAATTAAAATTTAAAACTAAAACCCATTTAAAAACCCATAAATTTAAAAAACTAACCCAGGCCAGCGCAAATAAATAGGTAAGTTTTAAGCTCGCGGCGAAAGGTTCGGAGGTCCGGAAGTTGACGAAGTCCTGGGGGGAGGTCATTCCAGAGGGCGGGAGCCCCCACAGAGAAGGCCCTTCCCCTGGGCGCCGCCAGACGACACTGTCGCGCCGACGGCACCCTGAGGAGTCCCTCTCTGAGAGCGCACGGGTCGGTGAGAGGTATTCGGTAGCAGTAGGCGGTCCCGTAAATAGCCCGGCCCTATGCCATGGGCGCTTTAAAGGCGTTCACCAAAACCTTGAAGCGCACCGGAAAGCCACAGGCAGCCAGTGCAGCCTCGCAGGATAGGTGTCATTCGGGAGCCCGAGGGCTCCTCTATCACCAGCGCAGCTGCATTCTGGACTAACTGTAGCCTCCGGATGCCCCTCAAGGGGAGCCCCATGTAGAGAGCATTGCAGTAATCCAGACGAGACGTCACAAGGGCGTGAGTGACCGTGCATAGGGCATCCCGGTCTAGAAAGGGGCGCAACTGGCGCACCAGGCGAACCTGGTGGAAAGCTCTCCTGGAGACGGCCGTCAGGTGTTCATCAAAAGACAGCCGTTCATCCAGGAGAATGCCCAAATTGCGCACCCTCTCCATCGGGGCCAATGACTCGCTCCCGACAGTCAGAATAGCTACTCTATTCTCCTCTGCCTTCTGTGTATCTGCACATCAGGGACTGGACCCAGCTGTTCCTCCTCTTCCTCATTGGCCACCTCTGGACCTGGGGGCTGTTGACTCTCCATCTGGGGGCTAATGGACAGCCCAGGCTCCGCCTCTATCTCTGACCAACTCCGTTCCCTCTTTCTCCTCGGAGCTCTCAGACTGCCTTGATGCTGATCCCACTCCACTTCCCTATCTGAGTTGGCTGCTGGAGGGGGCCAGCGGGTGACAAGCCACAACAACCCCACCATCACAACCACCACCCAAAGAAACCCCAGCCTTGGCCATCTTCCCAAACAGAATGTCATTTTTAATGTTATAAATGTGCAAGTAATTGGATGCATATCTAGAGCGTAACATATCTGCAGTTCAATGAAATGCAGAGTGACATTTTGTCCCATCTACTAATTTTAATAGGTAGATCCTGGTCCACCATTCAAAGGCTAGGGCAGTCAAGAAAAAAATGGGCATCCCATTATAGTACACCGAGTAGGAAGCTTCTGGACCTTGGAATCCTATCTTTGATATGTGTATAGCAATGGGGCAACTTCTTGGTCTAGAATCTGATCTTTTTTTCTATGGCTTTTGTATTCAAGACTCCCTTGAATTATTCTTCAGGCTGTTTATGGAGGGTGAGAGAAGATTGGACTTTGAGGTAGTTCTTGCTGGTCAACTGTCTCACTTAGCGGCTGTTCAAAGTTCCAAAGGTATAAAAAAACCCACCTCACATTTACAACCGTAGCAGCAATTTGTGATTACATGGTTGCTATTCATATGCTTCCCAACCAACTTGAGACAAGTAATGGAGAATACAGAAGTAAATGGAGAATGCAAAACTTCCTGTCACATGATGTGTCACTTAACAGCTGTAGTGATTCACTTAATGACCAAATGGGAAGTGATGCTATAAGCCTATAAGTGATTTTCCACTTAGCGACCATGGCACTAAGAGTTGCCAGTCCCAGTTGTGGCCCCTGAATGAGGACTACTTATACTCTTTACATGCATGAGGTAACTGACAATTTTATACTCTTCTTTCAGCAATGGAGACCTGTTTCTGGAGAGATGACTACTTCTCCGATGCTTCTGTAAAGGGTAGGCCATCTGTAGAAACATATGACAACATTAGGAGAAATTAAACAAGGGCAGCACTAAAAGAGTGTGAAGCTAGACAGCCTTTCTCTTTCTGACAGCAGCAATTTTGCAAGCTGTAATTAAATCACTCACTGACATCCTGATTTCACATTTAAATTCTGTCAATTATTTTTCCCCTTTAAATAATGAATAAAAATATTTTTACATTCTGTTGGAATATTAAAAGCTAATACATTTGCTACAAAAACAACCTAAAATTGTCATTGGTACTGCCTATTGGGCAGTGAGAGCACTAGCCACCAGAAGGCTTTAAAGGACCAATTAAAGGCCAGGATATTGTCTGAACCCATCATTGAGGTTATTTTGTCTATTCTGTTGTCGTGGGCTTTCTTCCTGGCAAGGCTGTTTCTACTGATGTCATTTAATGAATTTACAGCTTCCTGTAAATTTGTTTCATTCACAAAAACAATTTAACCGGTCTGCATGCCTCAAATAAGGATCTTGAAAATCTGCTGCTATGTGAGCTTTGGCGTGCAGAAGCCAATTTTTTATTAGGCCTCTAATCCTTTGGAACAGCTTTCCCATGCTGGCCCTTTTTCCATATGCTATCTTTCCCCATGGTGTTCAGAAATGCAGATAAGAACATTCACACTGGTGCCAAAGGAGGATCATCAAAAAATAACGTGTTTGAGGATTTTAGTCATATAATTATTTGCTCTTTGATATTTTAATTGCATTTATTCAGTGAATTGTTCTTTAAATGCTGCAACCATGGTGCCCACACATGTCTGCCCAACATGCGGTAGAACATTTCATGCCCGTATAGCCTTACCAGCCACCTGTGGACACATCATGGACAGCCCACAACCTGTTAGATGTCAAGGTCCTCTTCGAACACGATGGACGAACATCATCTTTAAATGGACAGTTGTAACTGATATTTGTAGCTCAGGGTTGAACTTTGCAATTGTTCTGTAGGGTCCTTGATGCTCTCTAGGTTTAGCTGTTTTCTTGCAGATATTTCATTATCAAACTTGGTAGTGTTAGCACTCATGATATTGCCTAGTTTGGTAATGAAATGTTTGCAAAAAAACAACCACTAAGCTCAGAGAGCATCAAGGAACCCATAGGACAATTGTAAACTACTGAGAGTCTTGGAGGATAACAGTCTATCAATAGCATAAATAAATATTGTTTTGTTAGCAACTTCTTTTACCGTATACATTGAATATTTTTGTGAGTAGTATATGTACCTATGTATATGCTTCTTCCCCCTCTCTTCACTGCTGTATACAAGAGAAAGAGAAAGGTAAACAATGTACTATAAGGGAAATTAAATGCAGGAGATTAAGAAAGTAATTGTTACCTTTTGATAGTGTCTATTCACAAAAAATTGCTAAATATGCAATACACATGCTTCTTGCAATGGCAAACTGTTCAGCATATGTAATATGTCTTTGTTTCATTTTGGATAATAAAGTCCATTATACCCAATGTCTTAATATATATGTATATCTTTCAGGTGCCACAAAATTGTTTTGCTGAAACAGGCTAACATGACAACTTCTCGGAAAATATTTTGCAACAATATTATATAGGTTTTTTTTATTACATTCTAAAAATGCAACATATGTTTGCAAATATTTCATGCATAAGTTCTCAAAATAAATCTCCACTTTCACATTCTCAATTAGCTTCTATAACAACTGACACTGTAGCCTTCTACAAAAGAAAATTGGATATAGAGTATGTTTGATGGCCTTATTGCAGTTGGAACAGATTGTGTAAATAATAAGCATCTACCTCTTTTTTTCTTCGTGGGTTTCTTTCTCCAAATATATTGTTCATATTGTGTAAAAAAAATTAGATATTTCCTTGCAAACAGGAAGAATATTTACATCATTACAATTAGAAGAAGAAGAAGGAGACTGCTGTTTCAAATGAACATTTGGCTGCTTTGATTATCTGGAAGCTAGGATTTTACGCAGCACTGAAACAATATTTTTAGTCCACAACAGAAGTTATATTTCTCCAGTCATTTTGGTTCTGCTGTGCCAGATGTTGTTTCCTTGACTTTATTCATTTTGGCTCTTTCACACTGCATGAATACATTTGTTCCCATATCTTTTCTTTAACAATCTTCTATTTTCACAATTGGTTGTCTTATGCCAGAACTGTTTTCAAAATACACTTAGGTAACAACTTGTTATGCAAGCAAGATAATGAATTTGTTGCAGAGTCATTGTACATCTTTCCATTCCATATCAAAGAAGTCTTAAAATTGGTTTAACATTATTCTGGATATTTGGATACAAGGCAAGCAAAAACCAATAGAATTTCAGAATATGCTCTTACCATTTACCTGGTTAACTCCTCTCTATTTTGATTTGTGTATAATTCGGATTCTTCCTCTACTGCAGTTTTCAGACAGGTTAATAAAGCAGTCAACCTAAGTAACACTCTAAAGATATCCTAAACAGGAAGCAATAATATAATTCTTGAATTCCTGATTTAGGCCAATTATTTAAACATGGATTAAAAAATAATAATAAAATGGAAATGGATTACAGTCAAACTGAAGTGGATTACAAATAGGCTAAGAATGGATTTAGAAGACCTCTATAATGTGGGTTAAATGTGTTTTTAAAAGGCAACAATGCTGTTAAAAAATAAGCAAGCTAAATTTTATTAAACATACACACTAAATAGTGGATTAACCTAGATTAAAATGAAATTGAATTAAAATATAAATTTACCTATTTACTGGTTGTCATTTCAATGTTGGTTGAGTCCTTTCTTTTTAGCTATAATTAATGTTGCTATCTCTACTGATTTAACACCCACAATTAACTGTAATTAAACACAACTGGTTCCTCTGAAAAAAATATAGGTAAAGTTAAGGAATGGGAGAGAACTTGGGAGCGTCACGGCGAGACGGACAGGGAAGAGTGAGCTCCGCTGAACTTTGCGAATTCCCCGGGCCGATGAACCACTGTCAAGGGGTCTTTGGACTGGAACTATCCTGTAGGGACAGTGAAGAGGGAGAGGTACCTCGGATGACCAAGAGGAACTGGCAAGTTCCTCGGAGGTCAAAGGAAAGCTCTCCAACTCAATGGTGGGGGAGGGGGCTATAGCAGCCATCAATAAGCTGGGGCAACTGGACAAGTTTTTGAACAGGAGCGGTGATTTGAACAAAGTGTTGAAATCGGGTGAGTGAGTGAACACCAACTCACAAAAAAATATTATATTTGACATCTTGGAAAAAATCCTTGGCGGTGAAATAGCAGCTATATTAAGATGGAATGTAAACACAATATAATTAAGAGAAATGGAAGCTTTACCCTAAGATTTGAGAAAATTGGGACTTTTAAATCAAATCGGACATCCCTCAAAAAAAGGGGGGGAGAAAGGAACCATTTAAATAAAGTTGGAAAAATCTGGGACTTTTAAAATTTGCTGTTGGAATATAAGAAGGGGGGAAGAAAAGAAGAAGACAGGTCATTTAGAAATACAACGTGAGAAATTTCTCTGACTTTCCTCTTCTACTGGAAATTGGAATTAATTAAATCTGGATATTGATTTTAAATTGAACTAATTGGAACTAATTGGAATATCTAAAAAGCTAAAACTGAACAAATTGCGGCTTTAAACAAAAGAAACAAAATGGATACCTTTGTTAATTGTTGATTAGGCTGTGGATTGTAAAAAGACACCCTCAGGCAGAAGAGAAAACTACATTGACTAACATTTGTTGTGGAAAATTCCTCTACTGAAGAGTTAAGACTACTGAGAAAGCGAGAGGGAGGTTTTTGCCTGTACGCTCTTTGATTTTGATAATAAAAAGAAACATAACTTTGAAAATATAGAATGGCGCAGGGAATAATTGATGAAAAAGATGCATATGACTTTCAGACAAGAAATAAAAGGAATAATTACAAGACCATATGGAAAACAAGAACCAGAGGAAGTAAGTGCAGCACCAGAATTTACACCAAACAAAGAAACCATGAAGCAAGAAAGAGTGTTGAAGTCGGGTGAGTGAGTGAACACCAACTCACAAAAAAATATTATATTTGACATCTTGGAAAAAATCCTTGGCGGTGAAATAGCAGCTATATTAAGATGGAATGTAAACACAATATAATTAAGAGAAATGGAAGCTTTACCCTAAGATTTGAGAAAATTGGGACTTTTAAATCAAATCGGACATCCCTCAAAAAAAGGGGGGGAGAAAGGAACCATTTAAATAAAGTTGGAAAAATCTGGGACTTTTAAAATTTGCTGTTGGAATATAAGAAGGGGGGAAGAAAAGAAGAAGACAGGTCATTTAGAAATACAACGTGAGAAATTTCTCTGACTTTCCTCTTCTACTGGAAATTGGAATTAATTAAATCTGGATATTGATTTTAAATTGAACTAATTGGAACTAATTGGAATATCTAAAAAGCTAAAACTGAACAAATTGCGGCTTTAAACAAAAGAAACAAAATGGATACCTTTGTTAATTGTTGATTAGGCTGTGGATTGTAAAAAGACACCCTCAGGCAGAAGAGAAAACTACATTGACTAACATTTGTTGTGGAAAATTCCTCTACTGAAGAGTTAAGACTACTGAGAAAGCGAGAGGGAGGTTTTTGCCTGTACGCTCTTTGATTTTGATAATAAAAAGAAACATAACTTTGAAAATATAGAATGGCGCAGGGAATAATTGATGAAAAAGATGCATATGACTTTCAGACAAGAAATAAAAGGAATAATTACAAGACCATATGGAAAACAAGAACCAGAGGAAGTAAGTGCAGCACCAGAATTTACACCAAACAAAGAAACCATGAAGCAAGAAAGAGTGTTGGAAGACAAAAGAAAAAAATTTGATGATGAATTTTTAAATGAGTGTGAAATTTTAAATTCCAAAGAGAGAGAGATGATAGGATTTATAAAGAAGGGGAAAATAAAAAGGAAAACAGCACAGAGAAACCAGAAGGTTACACTGGGATTAGTAATAAGAAAAAAGAAATTATTAAAAGGGGGATGAGAATTTTAAACAGAAAAATACTGCAAATCAGACTGGGTAAAAATAACAAGGAAGAGAGGAAGAAACAAGGAGTGGCAGAAAGGGAGAAAAAAAATACAAAGCCAAAAGACTATTTATGGATCAGTGGAGAAAAGATAAAAATGGGGGAAGAGAAGAAAAGGAGAGTGGATGGAAGTACAGGACAAACAAAGAGAGTAAAGAATTTTAAGAGGAAGAATGACAAAAAGAGGAGAAGGAGAAAAAAAACACTTAAGTAATGAATGTGGATTTTAACATGAGAAAAGTTGACAGAAGGTTATGATAGATTTTTAGTTTTAATGATATTGTAAAAATTATTATGTAAAATTTTCTAAATTGAGTTTTTGCTTGTTCTCTTCTCTCTTTTCTTTCCTCTGGTTGATGCAAAACAATTTACAAACTGTGATTGAAATTCAAAGATATGATTAATGATGATGTTAAGCAGAAGATGTAACAGAATATATATTAAAAAGGGTTTGATATAAATGGGAATAGAAAAAGGAGGGGGAAGAAGTATAACTAGATAAAAGATTAAAGATGGGGGTGAAAGGTAAGATTAGACTTTTAAGAAGATTGTAAATAAGGAAAGAAAAATTGAGAGAAAATATATTGATGAAAGCATGGAAGAAGGGTTGGAAAATAACAAATAGGATATGAACATGTATGTGGCAGATATTTTGTTCAGAAAATATTTTTTTTATGTTGTGTGTGTCTAAAAAATAAAAAAAAACTTTACAATTGAAAAAAGTTAAGGAATGGAGTTTCCAGAATTCTATTCCTTCTTTACTTTAAATATCTGTATGTTTAAATTCCAAATAAACGATCTGTTGCTGGTCATTGAACTCATAGACTCCTGTTGGGATTTACAGGGCCTTGAAATGAAATAATAGACAAAGATGGGTTGACAGGTCTCAACTGCAAAATCAAGCCACAAACCTTTTTAATATTTGTGTTTCTGGGAGACTGATGAAATTAGATAGAAAGTTTGTCTGTGCAAGATCAGGCAGGCACAGCAATCTGCCTGCTTTTTCAGTGGTTGCTATCAATAGTCTGATGACTAGAGCTTGATAACAAACTCCATGTTGTGTCCCACTCCTCCTCTGACGGCCGGGTCTGGGAAGTCTGTATCAAGCGTGGCCACAAAGCCTCTGCAGCTTTGCCAAATTCCTGTCAGAGTTCTCAGGGCAGGCAGGAATCCAAGGTGTGACTTCAGCAACCAGATAAGACTTTGCCTGACTCAAGGAATGCCAAAAAGCAGATCTTTTATATAGGGGGTGGTTCCATGACTCAGCACTTATCCAGGCCTGCCCCTCCCTTCCTTTTGCTGACGTCGCCTCTCCATTCTCCAGAAGCGGGGATCTGTCCACTTTTCGTCTTCCTCCTTAGCTGCCGACAATTCTAGCTCGTGGCTGGCTTCATGCTCACATGCTATAGGAGGGAGGTTTGTTTGCTCAGTCTGTCCGGGCATGGTGCCAGGGCTGGAGGCTGGAGGCATGCCAGGCCATTCTTCTTCACTATCAGTCTCTGGCTGAGATAGCAGGAGATGGGAGGGGCCCAGCTGCGGAGAGGAGGGCGGGCGAAGCACAACACTCCACCATATTTTGAATTTAATGCTTGACATTGTCCAAAACAAAAAGGCATTCAGATGATTGGACATAAAAAATAATTTGGAATCAAGCGACTTATTATTTCCTGAACATATAAATAACTATTTTGTGTCACGGCTGAACCAGTGGTCAGTTAGATGGAGCCATCTGAGTGGATTGACTTCAAAAAAACTTTCAAATCCATTTTTAAATGACGTTCATAATTATTTAGTTAATGACTGTCAATATTGAGGGTAAACACACTGAGATGTAGAAATTGGACCTTTTTTGTTGTTGTTAGTTGCAAAGTCGTGTCTGACCCATGGACAATGTTCCTCCAGGCCTTCCTATCCTCTACCATCCTCTGGAGTCCATTTAAGCTCACGCCTACTGCTTCAGTGACTCCATCCAGCCATCTCATTCTCCCCTTCTTCTTTTGCCCTCAATCTTTCCCAGCATTAGGCTCTTCTCCAGTGAGTCCTTCCTTCTCATTAAGTGGCCAAAGTATTTCAGTTTCAGGATCTGACCTTCTAAGGAGCAGTCCGGGTTTATCTCCTCTAGGACTGACTTGTTTGTTCGGCTTGCAGTCCAAGGGACTCTCAGGAGTCTTCTCCAGCACCATAGTTCAAAGGCCTCAATTCTTTGACGCCCAGCCTTTCTTATGGTCCAACTTTCACAGCCATACATTGCAAAGGAATTGGACCTAGGTCATGCCAGATATCTGCTATGGGCTGTTTCAAGGATCA